>NW_023466872.1:0-7123 GCF_013731165.1 Rhagoletis pomonella
TTTTAAATATTTCTATATGAAGAATATATCAGCTTTATTTTTAATAAAAACGAATGTGTATAGTATATAAATATGTATTTACAAAACAAGAAAATCTGGTTTGAAAATTAAGTGTTTTGGCTAAAATTCGTCTTTGAGTGCAGAAAGGTAAACACACAAAATAAAAATCAATACATCCGAAAAGCTAGGGGTCCAATGTAGTAGTAAAACAACAATTTTTACTTATAAATTGCAAAGATATTATTAATTGAAAAAATCATTTTAAAAATTCAGTGCAACGTAGAATACAAGATTTGTAGGTATGAAATAAAAGAGAAAATTCTGTAGAATTATTAAAGATATAATTCTTTGGCGCATAAGGACGAATGGGTATTGAGAATGTCCTTTTTAAATTTTCTCCTGGAATATCGTTCAAAATTTTAAATATTTAATTTTGATTTCTAAACTGCACGACAAAGGAGACGCAAGTCGTGGAGCTAAAATTTAATTAATCCCCTGAAGACGGTCTCCGGAGGAGATTGAAATATATTGGAAAATAATGTATTTCCATGTGTTTTAATTCCATTAACACCCTAACCTCAAGCCGGCATTAAAAAGGATTATTTTGAAAAAATTTGATCTTAAGGACTAATATACACACGACTACGTTCTCGATTTTTTTCTTTTAAACTTCATTAGCTTATAAAAATAAAATTAATAAAAAAAATATTTTCAATACCTATTCGACCTTATGCACCAAAAAACTAAATTTTTCAATCCGATAGGATTTGCTCTTTCATTTGGAACCCATATTGTCATTCTACATTGCACTGAAGTTGTCTTTGAAATTTTTAAAGTCCTTTCAGTAAGAAAGAAACACTAAGGCTATCTGCACACTTGTCGTCCAATCATAGTTGCGTTATCGTCTCGCCCTGAAATTTTGAGCCGAGCACATACATTTCAAAGGAGATCTGCACACTTGTCGTTATCGGCTAGTTATCGGCAAATCGTAGAAGATGCAGAAACGGATAAGTACCACACTGTCGTTTGCTAATCGCTGTGCACGCATTGTTTGTTTACATTTGATGGGGAAAAATTAGTGAAAAAGTTAATATTTGCATTAAAGTTGCATAAAAATTAGTGTCTTTGGCATAAAATCTGTCGAAATTAATAAAAAGTGGATAATTGCAATAAAATTCAATAAATGTGAGCGTTTTGACTATAAGATTTGACGAAATCGTAAAAAGTCTCTGTGTGCATGCACAAAATAAATTTCGGGAAAAGAAAAGAAGAGATATTACTGAAAAGTTATGTCTAGAAATGTTTCAGCACAATCCATATTTTAAAAATTGCAGGTTTTTGTAAATATTTCGCGAAAATATCAACCAGAAAAACAGAAAATACCTGCTCCAAGCCAATTTTTAGACGCCAAATGAATTGAAATATCACGACCAAGTGTGCGAAAATGTAGTCGTCATGTAATCATTGCATCATGATTGTGACGATGAAGTAACTATGATTGGACGACCAATGTGCAGAAACACTAAGAATGCAGTTTAACTATATTGGACGCACAGTTTCATGAGTATATCGATTGTTACGATCACATTCTGGAGTCAAATGCCCAACCAGTCACAATGGAATGGCCCATATGTATGTATTTCTTCCAAGTAAGAAAAATAAAAATAGGAAAGAACAAATTTAAAAAGATAATAATAAAAATATTTAATAAAGCAAAAAACAAAACGCAGAAAATATTGATGAAGAACTGAAGTGTCAGTGATTCGTGTGCTAAAGCATAGGAAGAAGAGGAATAAACTGCATCGTCAATTGAAGAAAATATATACTCGTAGCTCCGACTGCCAACGCGCGATTGATGGCGCGCCGCAAGCATGACGAATTGTTAATTTGCAAATTTGCATATTTCGACACGCACGCATTTTAATGCCACACACACTCTCCATAACAACGAAAGTAATGGAGGGGACAATATAAAAGTTAGTAATGGATTTGGTAACCATAATGAAAGAATGGCAAGGTAAGAAGAAAATGAAAAAAGAAATTTTTAAGCAAAAAACACAAACGATTTAAATTCTCATATAAAAATTTAGAAGTACCGTTAATTTCTTCACGATCCAATGATGACTACCCCTGAGGCACTAACTTTTCGAAATAAAATCGGATGACGTGGTCCAAAGTTATGCGGTAACATACATAAAAAAAATCCATTAAAAATTAAAAATACTGAAAGGAAAAAGTGAACTGTTTGAAGAAGAAAAACTAACAATCTCTGAGATGAAATATGTGCTCAGCAGCCTGAGTGTTTCAAATTACCTCTAATGCGGTTAAGTATATCTGCATTTTATGAGTTTTTGTTACGGATCGTTTATTGTTTCGGAGTTTAAGCTAACAGTCGCCATTGACTAACGATCATAAGTTTTGATTTTGTTCATGAGTCCAAGTGCGAAATGAAAGCTGAATCGACTCTCTATCCCGTTTCTTTATGGCAGCTTGATTCCCATTTAGATGCTCAATATGTAGATATTATTTAAGTTAACTTGGACGATAAACAAATCAGATAGACCAAACTTTGCGGCATAGGCATTCGATCAGACTCTTCCAACTCGTATGCCTTTCTCGCACTAAGTTACAGTGAAGAGAAATTGTTATACTTTCCTCTCCTGTCTTTGTATTCCTCTGGCACCTCTGCTGTTGTCTTGAGAGCTGTATTACTAACCTTATCTCCCATACAACTGATTGTTCAGTTTGCTCATCATAAATGAAAAGATCGTAGTGTTAACCAATTAAGTACAATGCGCTAAGAACTGTTCAAAAATACAATAATGTCTTCAAGTTAACTTTTCTGAGGAATACCTTTAGTCTTCAGAATAGCCGAAGACGACACTGTGTTTACGTACGTCTAACTAATCTAGAATTTGTTATTGGTATTGACGATGCTGAAAAGCTGCTTGGCTAACTGCGGGTACTTGTGCTTTTTGCACTCTCTCGCAGTTTTGGCCTTAGCCTCTAAGTTCTAATGCAGTTCCTCTTGCATGCCTACATGCATCTTTCTACGCGTCTCTTGACATTTGACTTTCAACAGAGTTTGGTGTATTATACAACTTATTCGGAGCTCCTGGTGACCGAACGGTAGTAGCGCCAATTATACTGTTATTCTTCTTATTAGTTCAAGCGTCGAGTTATCAACTGAGTTCTTTGCAATTATCGCCAGCGGTGCAGTTCGGTGGTGCGATCGAAACTGAGAAGGAAAACCGAAATACGCTCCAACTTCTTGGCATACATCCTTTTATTCACTGCCTTCTGTCATACAAAATACCACAGATAATTTTAAGTTCCATGACAACTATGTATGTAGATTTGATGTAAAGGTCAGACGGAAAAGCCTCATAGTCCACTGTGTAAAATAAATATTTTATATACCGTCGATGTTTTAGAGGTAAGCGGGGAACCAGAATTTTCGGTATATTCAACAAATTTTCGACCAATTTTCGACTAAATCAGTATCAGGGAAATTGTCTTTAAATTCTTCAACTAAGAGAGGAGAGCAAGGCTAAGTGGGTAACATTTAAGCTCACACTTCCTGACTGGAGCCGAGAAGCTCTCGAGCTTTGAATTTGGCTACATTTGTGACTCTGTAACCGGCTCACGGTGTTTCGTCGATTAAGTAATGGTTTCCATTATGATTTATGTGTTATCGTAAAGGATAATCTGCTAAATGTCCAAGTGCGTCCATTTTCTAGGTCAACAGCCGTAACCTTACCCAACCTAAATATAACAGGAGAAGTACATTCTAAAAATAAACCAGCAATCTCTCAGAGTCAATATTGCAAACATACAAGTACATATGTATGTAGCTACAAATCTTTGGATAAAACTATTTCACACCTTTTTTATGGCTTTATTACCAGTTTTATTTTTCACTTTGTCTGTTAGCATTCACTCGTTAGCGCAACGGTACGACTACTACACTCACAACACTAAATACATACTAGGGCATTCATACCGGCTTTTAATTAATTTTATTAGCAGCAATTTTTACTAATTAATTACACAATTTAATTTGCTCACAGCCGTCAGCCAATGCGATTATGGAGTTAATCTCTGGGTTTATCATTTTTGGCTTAAATTTTATTTCGATTAATTTTGTTTGTATTCTTTTACATTAATGTTATGCTTAGAAAGAGGAGGTATGGCGCTAAAGAGCCAACAATAAAAATTTATCAAATGTATCAGCCTGTTGAGTGTTCTTCATTATTTTAATAGTCTTATTAGTTTCTTGGAATAAAACTATGCTGGTACCCTAAGAACAAAGAAGAGTGCGTAGATTTATTAAATTGGATTAGAATTACTGGCGAGGCATTATTAACGGACGGTAGCTAAGCTGGAAGCCATAAGGTAATCGAAATTGGGGCGGGCTACCAAAAAAAACTGTAACGCAAAACGGATAGAGTTTATTTTTCCTGCCTAGGTCACTGTCGGATACTTTTTGATGCAACAGCTACTCTATAGTCTTTAGTGAGCTTGAAAAAAGCGAAATTCATATAAATTTTGAACCCAGAACAAACCTTTTCAGGAATGCAATTTGGCCAGGGCTTTAGGGCAGGCGATGAGGCTAGTAATTTTTTTATTGTCATTTATTTTAATTCAAGTTTGAAAGCTGTGATCGTAGTTAGGGAAGATTTAGTAAGAGTACTTCTTTTCCAAGACAAAGATCATTACTTTCTTTCTTTGGAAGCATTTATTATTAGTTTCGGAATCCGAAAACATTAGCGACTCTAAGTAGACCGCTAAAAGTTCTACTCGATAAACGCCCAACAACTGATGTTACATCCTTTTATGTAGGTTCCGGAATTCCAGTTGAGGTGTCGGAGTTTGGAGATCCCATTACCTCCGAAGATAACACCACTGAATTTGGCTACGCGCTCCCAATGGTTCCGCCAGAGCTAGCGGTAGGCAGTCCACCGGGTGCAGGCAAAGCCCCACTAATCTCTGGTATGAATCCTCGGCCCGAGAATGACAACTTTCGAACATCATCTGGCTCATTCGAAATTTTTTAATTTAAATTGGTAGAGCGCGATAACTCCGGTCCCACGGCAATTCTTTTTTAAACTGGAATTCGAACGGTGTCCAGACTCCGCATACTAAGTAACTGTAACCCACTTAGGTCATCAATCCGTTAGCATATGCTGTTCTTTATTTGTGAAGGGGTAATTTATGGAAAGTAGAGGCAGCTCAGAAGGCCACCAGTGAAATAGGAAGGATAACAGTCAATCGCATCTCACTAAGTCTTTAGTGTCTTTTCTCCGTTTCACTACCACTATCCACCACTTTATATAGACTCATGGCCGTAGTTAAAGCCTGTTTCCAACCGCCTCCAAAGTGGACAGTGCAGCTGCACTTCTGGCAGCGCATGCAGATGAAAGGCACTCCGAGAGGCATGACGACGGTCAGCATACTTGTCGATTTACGGCTCTCGTTACTTTTCCACTAAATCTATTTTCTAATCGAAGCAAAAAAAATATATCTAGCCAGATGTAGCCAACCAGAAATGGCTAACCTGCGATCGGTTGTGAAGAAGAATAAGAAGTTATCTTAGTACAGAATTCTACCTTCTGATACAGAAGAAATGTAATTTAAAAGATTAACCTTGTCAGACAAGTTTAGCATGCGAGTCACAAATTAAGCTACTCTTTCTTTATGACAGCCTGCTCAACGTAAATTCAAAAGACACATGCGGCTGCGATGTGAAGAAGATGGTAGACACCTGTACGAACTGCTGGTATTACGCGCAGGTTGCGTGATTAACTTGCGGTGCTGTTGAAGAGACTCTTCAAGCTGGCGGGCGTCTTGCGAGATAAACCGAAAACTTGAGAAGATGAGAGGCAGAGAAAATAGCTTCCAAAAAAGCCTGCGAGACAAACACACAGCCCGTGTGATGAGAGATGAACGACGGCAACGTGCCACAACCGCAGCATAGGCACAGACAGATGGCGCTAAAGAACTAAAGAAGCGACCGCAGAGGCGGACGTCTGGAGCTGCAGCGAACTCTGAGCTCTACTACTTAGTTCCACTTAGTTGCTGACTGGCTGGTAGGCTACTAAGCTCTTGCTGAATTGCGGTTGTTATTGGTGATTTTGTTTGCGTAGTTTGTTGTTATTATAACTGTTTTCGTTGGCACCCTTACAGCTGGTACAAACAACACAGCCAGCCAGTCAGTCAGCCTCAAAGCACTCAAGCAGTTATTGAACCAGCCTCAACTTCTACGCCGCACGTTCTCAAGTCGAAAGCCTGAGGATGGATGACTACAGCCTTGACTCTTTCGCGCATTCTTGTGCGTTGTGGCACGTCTTCACATGCCGCAAATATTTATGGAGAGTACATTTTCTTGTTGCTGCCATTGCAAAGTCAGATGCCAACAGAGCGAGGCAGTCGCGGCGGATGAGGAAATGCGAGCCACAGTTATTACTTGTTGGCAAACATGCATGGCGTTGCAGGTGTGTATGTGTGTGTGCGTGTGTATAAGTATGCGAGCTTAAAAGAATCTTCACATTTTGTGTACCTATGCCGCACGCGTGCGTTTGGAACGTCTGCTGTTGCAAGGCGCAACGCCAAGAATTGTGCCGCGCAAGAGGTTGGCTGTTGTTGGTTTTCTTGCTATTGCCGTCGTTGCACGTTGCGCGTGTTGTTGGTTGCACCAAAAACGATGTGGTAAGATTTTACTGCATTAAAAAAGTTTCTTCATTTCATACTCAAACTTGCAACATTGGCTGTTGAACGCTTAGTTGAGTTGTTTGGGCGAAGTTGTTGCTTCTTATGAGTACTATCGTTCGCTTTTCTTTAAGTGATGTACATATGTAAATAAATTGTTGCTTTGTTATTTTGGCACAACTTGTTTGTAAATTGCGAAATTTTTTCTTAAAAAAGAATTGTTATTTTACAAGATTTTTAGGCAAAAAAAAATAATTCAGAATTTCAGATTTTTTTTCGTAATATTTTTCCGTTTCTCTACTCGTTTGCTAGATTTCATAAATAAGCAACGCTTACAATATTTCCACACATATTGCATGTCATCTTTTACCGACAACAGCTTGCCAGCAGCAATGTCATTTTGCTTTCTTTTTTT
>NW_023466873.1:0-7122 GCF_013731165.1 Rhagoletis pomonella
AAAAGATTTTACCTGCCGAAAACGAAACCATTTCACACCAAATAATAACTTTATTATAGCCACCCGCATTAACGCATAATCGCGTTGTAATTGGACACTTCCATGCTTTCCACGCACGATTTTGCGGCCAGTACTTTGATTTATTTTATTTGCAAAAACGTATTCGGGCGTATACATAGTCAAAATTAAGTTAAGCTACTTAGGCTTGACGCAATTTTTAATGGGCTATCTGTCAAAAACGCTACAACTGACTTTAAGTACCAACTTAATTTTGCCCTTAAACGCCCTATTTTTCACAACAACCTCAAACAATCAAATGTTACATTGATTTTTTGCTTTAAAAAATCGAATTCATCGATGGTACCAAACATCGATGTTTCTCCACC
This sequence comes from Rhagoletis pomonella, assembly GCF_013731165.1. Classification (NCBI taxonomy): domain Eukaryota; kingdom Metazoa; phylum Arthropoda; class Insecta; order Diptera; family Tephritidae; genus Rhagoletis; species Rhagoletis pomonella. The sequence goes on from NW_023466873.1 coordinate 387, forward strand.
TCTAATCGTTACCAAGAGTAACAAAATTTCCAACGAAATTCAGTTTGCAAGCAATAACCAAGAGCAACAAAATTTCCAACGAAATTCAGTTTGCAACCAATAACCATGATGCAATAATAAAAGGTGGCATCAGTTGTGGCAGCTCGATTTGACACTGCCTTAGCTCAGTAGAATAAGAAGAAAAACGGGAAGAAATGAGTCCCCATTTGGGGGAAAAATATAAAACTTCATATTTTCTTCTAAACAACATTTGCTTTTTTATAGTATATTCGCAACGAAATGATATAAAATAAGATATAATACCTTTTTGGGTAAACAAAATGTGTATACTGAGAAAAAATAAAAAACATTCAACTATATTATTAGGCAAAGAATTGTTAAAGAAGTAACACTGTTTCACCTAAGGCAGTCAATATGGCGGAATTAGAGCGAGAAGTTGCCAACCGATAACACCTTGTATTATTGCATCATGACCAATAACGAGAGTAATAAACTGGAAATAGCAGCAGAGGTAGCGAGCAGCGGACGAGAGACAAATACCGACGAGTGGAGACTTTTTAAAATTGAGTTGCAGCTAGGGATGCCAAAATATGAGAAAAATGGTGATCCCGGCATTTCGGGATATTTTTTAAGTAATCCCGGAATACTAGGATTTATCCCGAGATTCGAACTGAGTCATAACTTTTATGAATGTGTGTAAAAATTCAATAACTGAAAGTATTTAAACATACCATGGAATAAAACTATTTAAAATTTACAATACACTGATTGTAAAAGTCGCATGTTATTAAACTAACAAATTTTAAAGTAATAACTTTTTTAATTGTATTTAAAAAGCCGTATGATTGAGGAACGCTTACATCACAAATAACAATGCAAATACCAGGTACTTTTGAAAATAATAATTAATAAAAAAAAACCTAAACAAAAATATACAGTAACAATTCCTCTAAAAATTTTTATTCTACTCTATAAAGAAATGACGAACGTCGAATTTTTTGCAATTTTTTTTGCAATTTACTCGAAGTTTTGAGGGTGTACGAGTCAAACGGATCTCAGAATCGTATTCAGCGGGTCGAATTACATGTTGGTAGGTGGGTCTGGTTAAAACACACATACCTCTTTTTTGTGCCGGTGTTACTATTATTGCACTTAAAAGGTGTTCGTAAGAGCTGCAAAGCATTCAAAGCGCAGTTTTCTAATCTTGACCTGAAGTTGTTAACCTTTAATATTAGGCGTGTTTTTTTTTTACACGCATACGTACTGCGCTTAAAATTTGTATGGAGCTGTAAGCGACAAATTTAAGGTGCGTGTGTATTTATTTAAACATAAAACTGGTTGTACGAGTAAGATATTTATGAATCTTTTAAAGTACATCAACTTAATTTGGAATCGTACTACACATTACAGTGAATTAAACTTAACTAACACCGCTATTCTGCAACACTTTCGTTTTCGGATTTTGCTACGAATCGTAAGAATGGTATGCTGCAATCCGAATCGTATCTTCGAACATTCGAAATTCGCAACAATGGCATGCCTAAAAACGAACGAGTAAGCTTTTTTGCGTAATTTTGTACGAAAACAATTCTGTGTCGGAGGCGACATAAAAGATGTAAATCGATGTGTGTTTGCAGGAGATATTAGTGGTGTTTATGTAAACAGATTAATTTGCCTTTCGCATATACATATATTTTTATCCACTACTTTATACAAATGAGAAAAAAAGAATCTTTGTGGCCCCTTATCGAGTAAATTGGGTCCGGTTTAGTTACTTGTACAATGATTTTCGGTTGTTGTGTTCAAACGCATAACCCGAATCCAAAAACTTTAACACACACATGTAATCAAAGGATTAAACCTTTATTTAAAATAAATGTTTCAAATTATTAATAAATTCGGTTTGCACTACGCACTTTTTTGCAAATTTCGATGTGGGTTCTGCGCAAAAATACTGTGATATGCAGAAGAAATATTTATTACCTTTGACATGCGGAAGCAGCTCTTCTCCGGCAACACAGAAAGGAGAATTCTACTTAGTAAGAGTTATAATCCCTAAGCGAAGAAGAAGCTATTATTGAATTAACTGGATTGGGAACCAGTTCTTCAGGCATAGGAGGAGTTCTGGATTGTTCAACAATTCAACCAGAAGCTGACATAGATGCGCTCATGGTTACTATGCCGGGCAGCTCCGCATACCTTTGTGAGTCCATTGCCATAGCACGCTCTTACTCCGCTGCTATAACTGCAAATGCATCAGGATCCATAAGTTTCTTCAAAATATTTAAAATCAATCAATTTTACTATAAACTAGCACATGATGAGTGTTTTCTTAATTCCTTTCCACTTTGTTTTCCTTCATACGGCTGAGTTCGAAAAACAACTGATACCTGGCAATGCTGCACATTTTTCCGCAAGGGTTGCAGCATGTTGATTTTTGGTTTTTCGTAACGTAGCTACGAATTACGAATTACGAAAATTTGGGTTCTAGAATAAGGGTGTAAATTGATCTTAGCACTAACACAGATATTATAGACAAATACATATTAATTTAAGAATAAAATAATTTATGCTAATTTATAATATGCTTAAGCATTGAAAGAGATACATAAGTGGGATGTGAAAGATGAAAGAGGAAAAAGAGATGTATAGAATTAGTACTCATTGCAACGATTGAAAGTAATTATGTATTATGGCCTTGTAGTTACCTCTACTCGAAGCAGACTTAACAGATTCTGGAATTATATTCCAAAATCTCACAGCGTTGATGAAAAACAATCTCGACGTTGTCAGTAAAGTGTACTTCGGGACGATCAGATTGTGACACCTACTAGATTTTGTCAATTTAAGTTTTTCAGGCAAGTACATTGGTGACTTCCATTCTAAAAGCTTAAAAAGAAATATACAGTTCCTAGCAGCAATATAATCTGTGATACTGCACCCCAAAATCTTATTTTTCCACAGATATATGTGGCTGAACTTCTTCAGACCATACACATAGCGCGTAACATTGTTAAATAAAACACTGATTTTGTGAGAGGAAATTGAATCACACTTACTATATACGAGCTGAGAATACGTTATAAGGGGTATAATGAGTTGCCTTGCCAACTTGCGTGTTGTTTCCATTGGACTAAATGCAGCTGAAACTCTCAATCTTCGTAAGATGACATAGACATTGCTCACAACACTATTAACATGATCGCAACACGTTAGTTTACAGTTTATTACATAGCCCAAGTTTTTAATGTTGTCTATAAACTTAAGAGCACTACTACCAGTAACTAATTTCGGGATAACCTCAACATATACTACACTGTTACATATTGGCATCACAAAGGACTTAGAGGCATTTAGACACAGACATTTATTACTAGCCCACTGCGGTATTGCTGACAAATAATTATTAAGCTTAAAACACAAATCTTCGACTAGACCAATACGACTGGACAAGTACACCTGGATATCGTCAGCATACGCATGCATATTGACATACTGACACACAGAGAACACATCATTGATGAATAGACTGAACGAAAGAGGTCCTAAGACAGAGCCCTGTGGGACACCCGCTAAGACTGCTTTAAAGCTAAAGGAGGCATTATTCACCACCACTTTTTGTAACCTTCCTTCGAGGTCGTCATAAGTTTTATGGATTCATCTGAGAAGCCAAAAAAATTACAAAGTTTCTTGCAAGGACGTCATGATTGACCATATCAAATGTCTTGGAGAAATCTAATAGGCATAGGAGAGTCTGGTCATTGTTATCAAAATGAATTCTTATGTCGTCAAGTATTTTCATCATGGCTGTGGAGCAGCTATGCTCCGGTCCAAAGCCGGATTGTAGCGGAGATAATAATTTATTTGTATGTATGTATGACGATATTTGCGCTGCCTACAAAGACTCACATACTTTTGCAAACACTGGTGGTATACTTATCGACCTATAATCGCTGGGATCCATAGCCATGTTCTTTTTGGCAACAGGTAGTATAACAGCCTTTTTCCACTCAGCGAGAAAACACGGAGTTTTAAAGCAGTGGTTTACTATATGAGTAATCGTAGCTACAATATACGGCAGCACAAGTCTGACAAATTTCAGTGGAATTCCATCGTCACCCGCAGCATTCGACTTAATACCCAACACTGCTTTGATAACTTCACCTTCGCTAACGCCCACAAATTGAAATTTCTCTCCTAAAAAATTTTGATTGCAACAAGTGCGCAAAGTTTGAGGACCTGGGTTACTTTTGCTGGCGGCAGTGAAGAAATCATTTAATGCACTAGGGTCAAAGTCACAGTTTTTTAAGTTACGCCATAGATATTTTGGTGGAAGCGACGGGTGTAACTTGGCAGTGCAATATTTGCTCTTTGATTGCCTAATAATTGCAGCAGCTTTGTTTCGGGATTTTTTATACTGGGACCAGGCGAAATCTGTCATTATTCTTCTCCATATCACATATAGCTTGTTACATGTTTTTATAGCTAACCGCACTTTCTTGTGCGGACATGGACAGATTGACAGCCTTTACAGTACGAAGAGGAACATGAACATTGAATAAAACAGTCAAATTAGTAGGGGAATTCGCTCTTCTGTATATTCGTTGTATGTTGTGTAACACTGTGGAACAAATTCAGGTTAGCAAAAGTTAGCTCGATTCTGAGAATAAGGTTTGAAAACAGAGGCTAAATTAGAAGACCCGTATTGCGGCGTTTGTTTATGTTAGTTCGAATTTTTTTTAATCGACCTTCGAACTTTGCAGTCAAATGCCGATTTTCAGCATATTGTTTATATGGTTTTTTGGCTATAACTCGTCGACTAATTGATATTTTTTCAATCTGTTAAAGCTAAATTATTGCTAGAGACCTGTGCAACAATTAAAATTAAAAAAAAAAATTGATTTAGAAAATTTTTTGTAGTGCTTATGAAGCAAAATGTTGGTAAAATTTCATTTTTCATGCTTTTTGAACATATTTTCCACAAAACTTAGTATTTTTTGCTTTCTGTTTGATCTATAATATGCTTCTCAGTTTCTTCTATAAATTTCTTTTGAAAAGAAAACAATCATAATACAAAACTTGCGTTTTCCAGCTTAATATTAATTTACTTCTCATTTCTTATGTACCAATTTTTTCAGTGTTAGTTTTGAAGAAACATTGAAAAATAAATTATAAAAATATGGAAAAAAATATAATTTTGAAATGTTAGTTATGAAAAGTTTTAAGTAAAAAAATTAAATTGATGATTTGGCCAGTTGCCGTTTAGCAGGCGGCTGTGGATCAACATCACTGCTCTCTCTAATATCTTGGTCATCATCAGAAAGGTCGATAATTTCGTCCAACAGATATTCTGGAATTTCATCTTTGTCTTCCCATTCTTCCTCTTTTTCCTCGTCTTGCTCTTCTTCAAAGGTGTTTTTATACCACCAACAAATTTCAACGAGTACTGCATCTGGAGATTTCTTTCCTCTGTACCTGAAATTTTGCACTCTAACTAAGATATTAGAAAAATCTAGGAATTCAAAATATGCACACTCTATAGTTACCTTATTTCAAATGGAAGCGCAGTTTGGTGATAACGTTCGCCTTGCTCATCAGATTCAGTTGGCAACTGTTGAGCGAGTTGATCAAGATGCTGATGCAAGAGATGAATTTTGTACGACATATTAACCCCAATTTCATCGAAAGCTGCCAACATGTTTGCAACAGATTGCCTGTAGTTGCCTTTGCGTTCTTTACCCAAAAGTCCTTTAACGACTGCTTTCAATGCGAGCCATGCATTTAATTCTCGGTCTATCAGAACTTGGTCAAAATCTTGACGACTCACTCGTTTCCGTATGTCGGGACCAATAACAACCCCTTACTGAATTTTGGCGTTACTTAGTCTTGGGAAAATGTCGTTTAAGCGGTTGAATACTGCTGGTCTTTTTGCGATACATTTCAAAAAATTTTTAGCAATGCCAATTTTAATGTGGAGCAACGGCAACAAAATTTTCATTTCAGGAACAAGACTTTGTTGAAGCCTTGTCTTTAGGCCATTTCCATCCAATGCGACTATTCCAGTTATGCTGTTTGTACTGGTTTCTTCCTTTAATACCTTCTCCGTAGCGTGAATCCCAATCGCACAAAAAACACGGATATTTTGGACGGCCAGATGCTGTTAAGCCTGTAATCAGTGAAAGTATTTTGAGGTGGCAGCAAATGCACCACTGGTGTTCGCTATATTTGACTACTTCCAGAATGTGTTTCAAATTATCGAAATTTTCACTAGTGTCAGTGCTATACGCAATTGGAACAGAAGGCATTCTATTCGTCTTGTGCAAAAGCACACCTTTTAAGCTGATTACTGAACTATCAATGAATAAACGCCAATCATCTTTTTTATAGGTTAACCCTATCGTCTCCATTAACTTTTCGATATCATTGCAATAAGCGAAATTTTTTGCATCATTCAAATTGAATAACTTTTCTAACTCTTTTTGGCGTTTTCGATATGCTGTTACTTTGGTACCTTTCGCCAGCAAATTATTTCCTTTCAAAAATGAAGCCAGTTGTTCTGATTTTTTCTGAGTCAAACACAAAATTGCAACAATTGCATCCAATTGCTTTTGTGTGACTAGGGTCCTTTGATGTTTCATGAAATTTATTGAAGAAACTGAGAAGCATATTATAGATCAAACAGAAAGCAAAAAAGACTTAGTTTTGTGGAAAATATGTTAAAAAGCATGAAAAAAAA
>NW_023466874.1:0-7121 GCF_013731165.1 Rhagoletis pomonella
AAAACTATAAGCCTCCGGAGGGTGGGGTCTTCAGATTTAGAATCTGAAAAAGCTCCTCTATACTCCCTAATATTTTTTTTTTTCAAAGCCCGGATCCGTTTTGGAAAATTTTCCCCATTTGCCAATTTTTGAGTTTTGACGAACAGTTTTCGACGCCCTTTTCTGTAACACAATCAAGTCGACACCGATTTTCCCACTTTTGGGATTGGAGCTGCGCCCAAATCCTTTTATTTCACGCGCTTCAAAGTCGACTATCCTTTTTAAAGGTGATGCTCGCGTACCAATTTATTCCAAATCAGTCAGTTGCTTCTTTATTTAACTTCTTAATATTAAACGTTAAATTTAGTTTAGGGATTGGTATGCGGAATTAAATTAGATTGAAAAATCTATCGCAGCACTAGAGGTACAAAACTATCGATGGCACTATCGATAGTATCGATGTTTTTTATTTTTCCCTACTATCGATTGTTTTTTGGTCCTATCGATAGTCCGACAGACATGCGATTCAGTATTTATTTTAGTTTTATTTCTTTTTTTTCTTTTCATTTCTCTTAAACATCCAAGTTGAACTAAAAATTTGGTTGCTACTTTTTTAAAAGAGTAATGTCAAATTTCGAAAATGACGGAAAACCTTGCATCTTTTAAAATACCGCTAAAAACTGATACAAATTAATTTATACCAAAACTTTCAATATTTACCACCACTATTTAATATTTATAAAAAGGTAAATAAAAACCATTACTTCTCAGATAAAAAATGGTTTCTTCTTCTAAAATTGAAATTTACTTGATGAATGCCTTATATATGACGGAGGATATCTAAAACCACAAATATAAAATTTCAGTATGCCCAATTTTTTTCCATTTCAATTCATTTCAAATTTTCAATAACTTTACTTCTAACTTAACGGTTAAACAATTAAAAAAGTGTACAGTAGTTTACAAGAATATCCAAACGTAGTTTCGAAATATATTCTTAAGTGCTCATTTACACACGGCGATTTTTGTTGCCGCAACTCGACGTTTGTAGGAGAGAGCGTGACGAGGAAAGGAGAGGGGCACCGAGTTGCTCTTACTCGGGCAACACGCTTTGTGCTCTCGTTCGTCTGTGTAAATTGAGTTAGCGGTTCACAGCTGGCAACAACAATTGCATACACAAAAATCGCCGTGTGTAAATGAAACGAGCAACACCAAAAGGGAATGTGAAAAATCGCGTCAACAAAAGTTTCCGTGTATATACACAGTCTAAGGAAATCTTCATACGAAAATTGAGCGAAAACCATATAAATACGATACTATCGACGATATATCGATAGTTTTGAAAATAATATCGAAAACTATCGATGGTCTGACTATTGATAGTTTTGCACCTCTACGCAACACCCAATCGATCGACATCTTGCGAATAGGGATGAATCGTTACGGGTTAGTGAAGTGAAAAGTATCGATTATCGAATAGTATGTATTTGAAACTGTTGAGCAATTTGAGTATTCGATGAGTATTGAAAAAATTATGCCGATACTCAAATTTCATCGTTAAAATATATTTTCATAACAAGCGCATGAACGAAAGACACAAGATCACGTAAGAACAAGAGAGTGAAAAAAGTCGATTTTTTAGCGGGTTCTACGCCATCTTGTTTCACTGGAAAACGAGCGAAAAGTAAACAAAGCAAGGAAAACAACGAAAACCAAAATTAGCCAAAATTATTGTCAGCCACTTTAAACGCACAATTTAGGTAAAATGATGCAACAAAATGCTTTAAAATGTGTTGTCATGTTTAATTAACTCTTCTTTACTTGAATAAAAATGTAAAATAGTGGTGCTTGTGATGTAAACAAACGCTCAGCTGACGAACCCGCTTTCGCAAACTTTTTTCTCAAAACCAGTTACAAATACAACGTCGCGTTCTTACGTGATCTTGTATTTTTGGTTCATGTAACAAGCGTTGCCAAAGCAGAGTAACGGGTTGCAAAATTTACAATGTTTAAATGGAGAATGGTTGAAGAGCAGTGTATAAGGTCTCAAAAAGATAATTTACCGGAACACAATGTGGATCAAACAAACGGCAATTCTGTTTGGAGTGATTTTGATCAAAAATCTAAGGAAGCTCACAAAAGTTTTTTAGCGTTTGCCATAGTCGAGGGTAATCAATATATTCAAGAATATTTATTGGAGAGACATCGAGATCCACTCGCGTGGTGGAAAGAATAGGAAAAATATATCCCCAAATAGCTGAAATAGCTAAAAATTATTTATGGTAAGTATAAGTGTAACAATAGGCTTCAACAGCAGTTCAGTAGTTTCAATGCAATGTTTTCGAGTGAAAAAATTTTTACCAAAACAGAGTCGCTATGCGTCAGAATATAAATATAAAAGTCATAAGATTTTTGTCGGTTTTGGTATAAGGGATTTTTAACGGAATAATGTAAAAGTATCGAGTATCATATACATTTATTCGATACTTGTTTCCACAGTATGGAGTATCGATCGATACTTTAAAGTATTGAAAATTACATTACGCCTTCCTCGGGGAAGAATATGCTAGGGATGAAATTATTGGTACACACGGCTTCCAAGCACGCACGGTTGCTTTTAAGAAACAAAAAATAATTAACTCCAAATAGTTTCAAAAAGCATAGTGTAAAACGAAATTTATTGAATAATTCCACATAAAATGTTATACATAAATGACTCATTTTCTAAACGATTTAAATAAAACGCATTTCATGACCTTTGTTGTGCAAACGGCATTTGCGAATTAATAGCAAAGACCCAAGGATTGTACATTTTTGTTAACTATGAGGTGAATGAAAATTTTTAACCCGGCCTGGCGGTTTTGAAGAATCTGTTTGTTCTAATTTTATTACTAAGGCGTCTAATAAATGCATGGCTTTTAGTTCTTGAAGAATAAATGTCAGTAAAGACAAGTCTTTTTTGTATAATTTCTGATTTTAATTGCTCAACTTCTTTTGCACCAGAGCAACTGTCAAAAATTTCCAAGAGTATAAAGTTACGAATTGGCACAGCAGAAATGTAAAACTTTCTCGCCATAATAAAAAGCTTTTCAACATGGAACTTTTCTACTAATTCACATGAAATTACTATCTTAACGCTCGGAGCGCTGCCACTGAGGGCCTTTGCCAACTGATAAAAAAGAGAAAATTTGGAAAGACCAAACAAAAATTTTGAAATTTTTCGTTGTGAATACGAATGCCATAGTTTTTACCTAGCTCGTGGGACTACGCAAAATTTTGGCAGCTTATAAATATGTATACACATAAAGTTGTTGGCGGTAATAAAGACTCAAAATCAAAATGGAGAAAAGAACAAAAAGCGTACGTTAGTTGTCAGGTATAAAATAAATCCTATTTATTTGCGAAAAGCTTGCGTTAATTATATTGACAACAGAACCTGGCAGCTCGCACGTTGTCTAAATTCTCAAGTAACATAAAATCCACAAAAGAATACATTGCTTGTATTACCATCAATACGCCATGTATAAATTTTAACAACACACAAAAATAGAGCTTTCGCACGAGCGTTTGTTTGATTTTTCAACACCATTTATAATGTTCTTTTAATAAAATCGCGAATTGTCAAATGCTTAAATTTATTTATCTAATAATAATGCAACACACAACCCTGAAATCTAAGAAAAAGTCTGAGGAAGGCCATTAAATAGCAGCACACAACCCCGTGCCTTCCTCAAGAGTGAATATAACTACAACAACAACGACTACTACAACAACTACCCAAAAAGGTTGGTTACTGTCTATACTGTGATATTGGGTTTCTACCACATCTACCGTAAACTTAAAATCTATCACATTTTACAATGTGGACAATTCTGTAATTTTCTGTTGTTTTTGTGTAATATCGTGAATTAGACAATTGTTAATACGACATTGGCTCTAATTTTTTAATTTGATTTTCCTGTTATTTTCAGTACGTGCCAAATTTCCTAGGTGCTAGGATCAGTGAATTGGTAAATTCAGCTGCGAAAGCAATAGCTTTAAAGGGAATGCACAAAATGGACCAATTTATGAAAACGGGGCATTCCCATTTGGCGGAAGGGACATTTTAATTCGTTTTTGCTCAAACTTTAAGTAATTTCTATTAAATCATTTATTCGAAAAGTCCCAAAATCTTAACTCTTAAAGGCAGAAAACTAATACAGTATAAAACTTAATTATATAATTTACACAGAAAATTGACATTTTCCAAAAGTGGCAGGTGGGATACGGATTCGTTAGGGATTCGTTTCCCAACTTTAGATAAACTATAAATATTTCCAATATTTTTTATTGAGTTTTGTACCACGATTGTTTATTAGGAAAAATTGAAAAAGCAACAAAGTCTAAGAGGTAGAAATTATAGCTCTATTTCGGAGATCACCACACCTCCTCATCAGACTTCTTTTTTCTAGACTTCAGCAGGGAGCAGCTCCGAAATAGTGCGTTGCTTTTTCAATTTTTCCTAATAAACAATCGTGGTACAAAGCTCAATAAAAAATATTAAAAATAAAATTTTAATGAGCCACAATAACATTGACAAATATATAAATATTTCCTTCAAAGCGCCTTTCTCGTATGTAGCTAATAGAATGTTAAGGCCGATTTTATGCTTTAATGGCATTATCACATTTGAAAATTAAAAAAAAAAAACTTATCTTATGACGTGGGACGAGTCTCTATTAAGGATAAAAGTTCATGAGTAAATGAGCTCTACTTGTTTCATATGAATATCTATTATACTTTTAATAAAATTACCTTATTTAAACGATGAGAAGCTTTCGCTTTTTCAAATTTAAGTTAAAAAAAAATCGCCGGGACGGGTGGGACATCCAATAGGCATTTCTTTGAAAGCTGACAACTTCTCACCAAATGTAAATTTATTTTTGTAATAAGTCGAGAAAATGCGGAAAACTAAATCTATAAAAATCTATATATTACTACGTTTATACGTAAGCTATTTCCAAAAAAAAATAATTTGCAAATACCTAACTCACTGTTTATTCGATGGTGGAAAATCCTTTTTTAATATTGCTTTATTATAAAAAGGCAATAATATGACCATCGAAGAGAAAATAAAGTTAAAAATGGCATTGTCTTGATTATAAAAAGGCAATAAGATGATCATCGAAAAATAAAATAAACCTAAGAATGGCGGCGTCTTGCGGTTATTTGGAAATAGTACCACTAATCAATACTTATTTGCGTGATTTAGTTATTTGCAAATAAAAAATTAACTCAGGGTTTATAGGGCAAAGTTTACCATTTTGCAAATTGTTATTTGCAAATAACCTGTGGTAACGTCGTCGCTAAAATGACCCAGAGGTAATTTTGTTAAGTTCTTTATGAAATAAATTATGATAATAAATAATTTCCAGGAGAAATAATAGTTCCGGAGAAAGCTGACTGTTTTTACATACATATGTAACAGCTAAATATGTATGTGTTTGTTTTTCTTTTGCATTTGTAATATATGTACTTATGTGTAAAAGTATTGTATCTTTTATAGACTAATAAAAGACTTAACAAATTTAAATATTTTATTACAAGCATACTAGGTCGGGGCAATTTTTTTATTATGCGCGTATATTTGGAGTTTGGCAAATTGCAAGAATAGGTTTCGAAGAAAATGTTAAAATTTTCACTTTTGAGCCCTCTGGTGGAAGCATACCAAAAAAGCCCTTATAGCATATTTTTATACAAAACTAAAGTACTACTTTACGACACTACAGCAAAATGCTAAAAAACATATTTTCGCAATTTGGCAGACTCCAAATTGATTTTAGATAAATGGTTTCTTCGGCGCATTTTCTTAGAATTACACATAGAAATCTTCCGTGCTATACGCACATAGTCGAAAAAATCTCTCATAAAAATTGACCCGCCCTAATGCATACATAATTGTGTATATGTAAATCTACCAAATTTTTTAAGGCTATTAAAAAAAAAATTCCCCGCACTGGTTGTGTTCCAGGAGCAGTACGAATTGCACGTTTCGCATACTCGATACTTTTCGTTCGATCCCACGTAATTTTGGTATCGATACTTTTGGGCCAAGTACTGAGTAGGTATTAAAGCATCCAATCCCGGACCATTTTGTGAATCCCGATATATCGGGATCTTAGATTGGTAATCCCGGGATCCCGGGATATTTCGGGATATTATTACCATTAATTAAAATATGCTAACAAACTAGTTTTGTAGTCTTGCGTTAATGCGAATAAAATAAAAATAAATTTGCGGTTTTAAGCAAAGAAATATAAATATCTCTTTTTATATCAGTTTAAAAAGCTAGTTACAAACTTAATAAACTAAAAACTATGGAATTGAAATTCATTCATATTGCAGTCGCAGTAATTTTTACGAAAAGTAAAAAATAAGAGTGTTTATACATATACAATTCAGACGAATTTCGTAAAAACAAAAACTGATGTGATGTCTCCGATTCGCTTAAACATTTTTATGGGTTCTATGCATAAAATAAGCTAACACGTATTCTTTTTTCGGAGATATGATCTGCCAAAGTTCGAGTTTTTTCGTGATTCTGACCATTCACGCATTTCTTCAAATCGGTGTATCTCGGGCTCTACTCATCGCAGAAACTTCGTATTCTGGTTACGACTGTCGTAAAGTTAATTTAAAGCGCAGTTACCCACGGACGTAAAAACGGAGAACGTGTCAGCTGACACGATCTATCTTATGACATCTGCGTGTTAACAAAAACTCACCACCGCATGACCGTGACGTAGACGTAGCATCTCTCTCTTTCTATCAACAGCAAACTTGGTATGTTTCTGCGTACTTCTACGCTACGCTACGTTCACGTTCGTGGGTAACCGCGCTCTAAGCTATTAACAGTTGAACTTTTTTAAGGGCCGGTTACTCAATGTCTGGTTATCACTAATCTGCGGTTAAACATGATTATCGACGTCTTCGACTCCATGCATACAACAGGGAGTCGGTAACGTCGATAACTATGTTTAACCGGAGATTAGTGTTAACCAGACATTGAGTAACAGGCCCTAAGTTGATTAATATCAAAGAACGTAGATAACAAGGAGGGACAACTCGTTATAATTGTAGCGAAAGTGCGCAACAGGGGCGTG
>NW_023466875.1:0-7118 GCF_013731165.1 Rhagoletis pomonella
GTGTGTCTGGAATCGGTACGTCCGGCGATGGACCGTGATTGGCGTCATTAGCAGAGTCCATTTCAATACGCTGACGGAGCTGTTGGACCTCTGCTTGACCACGGCTCGTTTCGTTTCGCAACTCTTGCACGCTTTCCCTGAGTGCCGTGATACTTGCCACCAAAGAGGCTATTGCGTCGCTCCCGATGGTTGCTTCTGGTTGCATTGTGATGTTCTGGGCTTCGATGTTAACTGCCGTGGCACTTGCTTCTGAGTCGGAACTACTATCATCCGCGTCGCTCGATAGTGTGGCTTTATTTGCTTGCCCACGAGTAATCATTACACCATAAGAGTTTAATTAATTTGTTGTTACCCACCTTACAGCGACTCGCTTTAGTGCAGAAATTTCTTAAATCAGTAGACGATGACAACGGCGAATTTAGGCAAGTGTACTCGCTTTGAAGGCTTAAGTGTTTCGCCAAGAAATTGGCTAAGATTGACAAATTCTTTGAGTTCGATGCTAATTTGTATGAGTATGCATGTACGCGTGCAAAACTCGACCCAGTGACGTATGTTTCGCAAAAAAAAAACTGGAACCTGGCTCGATGACCCCGCCAAAGTATGTGAATATCCTTACAGCGACTTCTAAGTTAGCAAATGGTGAAAAACGTTTCCGCAAATATGCTCGCTTTGACGGCTTATGTTTTTGGCAAAAGGAAAAACAACACTATGAGTGTTCATATACGCATGCCCAACTCGGCTCGTCGATTTCACAAAAGTACGTAATGCCCTTACGCCGACATTTATAGAATTGGCTGATGGTGAACAATGTTCGCGAAAATATACTCCCTAGACTATGAGCATGCATATACGCAAGCACAACTCAGCTCGATGATTTCACCCGCATATCCAATGTCCTTGCGGTGACTTTGAGAAATTTTACCCTTTGTGAAATAACATTTGCGAAAAACGGTAGATAATCGTCCGATATATGTACAGTTTTCCCTGATGATCTATGTTAACGGCGAGTGTAACCGGTATAGCTCCAAAAAATGGTGTAGCGGCAACAAAAACGGCAAACTTCCAGCAAATATACGCAAATCCCCACAAAAACAGCGGCACACACACACACTGTGACTAGTTGACGCTCGAACCAAGAACAATTTTGAAAACTTTGTTGACGACGACTAAATAAATTTACACTGTATTTAAAATGTGAAATTTAGTGTTTATTGCGATTTCCAATCTTATAAAAACGTAGGGTGTATATTTGTTCGGTTTAAATATAAGGCGATGACAAAATTGCTGCTTGCTTGCTTGTTGGCGTTTGTTGGTTCGTTTGTGTGTGTTTCAAAATTGGTGTTCTTGTTCGAGCGTCTTCTTCGGCTTTTAGATTGGAAATGCGATGAGTATGAGAAATTGCGGGATATTTGAACGTATGAAGTGGAAAATGTACATCACGAGAATATGGTAAGAATACAAGAATACAAAGAAGTAAAAACATGATGACAGGGTTGCCGTAAACTTTGCTGACTATTAGGCTGGGCTAGTGTTGTAAATCGACACTGGGGGTCAAATATAGTAAAACTGCGTTTTTAGTTTTTTCTTTTAAAAGGACTTTGAAATTTCTAGAATATGATTGAATAAAAAAAGTATTCAAAAGATGCGGTGCATTGTAGAGTAACAATATGGGTATCAATTAAAGGGAAAAATTCGGTAGAATAGAAAAAAATTCTATTTTTGGGTGCACAAGGGCGAATAAGTAAGTAAGAAAATGTCATTTTAAAACTTTATCCTTGAATGTCCTTGGAAATTTCCAATATTTATTTTTGAAAAAAATATATAAGGACTAATATGTCAACTACCACATCCTCGGATTTCGTCCTTCTAACTTTATTAGTTTTTGATTTTAAAAAAATTTACACTTCTCTTTATAAGGTATTGATAGTTACAATATACATAAATGAAGATACTGGAATCATTATAATGGAACCACGTATGCGCTCTAAAAAAACAAACTGACCGTATGATATATACGGTGACCATCCGTTCTGTTTTTTGCAGGACCGTACTGTTATTTAAAGGTCTGTCCTGCGTAGTTTTTCAAAACAGAAAACCCCCAAAATGTTCTGATTTTTTCCAAGTGTCCTGCCTTTGACCCGCATTTTCTTCGATATTTTAAAATTAACTTTTCCTAATCGAAATAAAAGCAGTGTAAGTTGGTTTGGAAAGTTCAACTAGTCAATGCGTTCTAAATATTGTACGGATATGGACAATGGGTGACGAGAAATTGAAGACCAGCATCAAATATATCGATAGCACTGTTCTACAAATTTTGTGGTAATCGCTTAAGAAAAAAAAATATTTTCCAAGCCGATTTTCTCTTCAAACTAGCGTTTTCGTAATTTTTTCGAAAAAAGTGTTTTTGGTACATTTCGGACCTATTCGTCAATGTCTCATGAAAAAATTATCCAATCAACATAAGCGACCTACAAAAATATATTACTTTGCCGATTTCCATGAAAATTATTAGTGTTACAACCGACCAAAATCGAAAAATTGAAATTTCAATCATTTTCTTTCTACAGTAAATGAAACTCTGATGAGAAATGTAGATGTTACGGAACACAAAACGCACAAAATATATACATATTTGCAAAGAGCCCATCAATACCTTTCGAACTGTTGGTCGTTTCATGAGATATTGAGGAATAACTGAAAAAGTACTAAAAATACGTTTTTCGAACAAATCTCGAAAACACTTCTTTGAAACCATGGGTATTTTTTCGTGTTCAACGACCCAAAGTTTGCCTAAAAAAATTTGCTTTACAGAGGTTCATATTTCGTGTAAAGTAATATGTAATATGCCTTGTTATAATTGTGTAAATATTCATTTATAAAAGATTAATACCAATGAAGCAAATGTGATTTATGTTTAAAGTTTAAAATTGGATTAATAATTAAGAAATATACCATCTTCGTTATTTGAATAGCGCATCCTTTTAATACTTAGTAGGTACAGCTTTCGTTTTGTTTGTTTAATATTCATTAACTTTTTATAAAAATGTAGCATATTCTACCTCTACATCCCATTTAAAAAATTTTTGAGAATTAAAAAAAAAATAAACATAGGGGCGACATTTTTTTTGTTGACGGCGCTGCGCATTTTCTTCCATATAAAATTTTTGTCAAGCATACTTTGTATGGTAAAAAATCAAAAAAAGGGTACGCTATTCAAATGACGAGGAATGTATATATGTAGTATATTTTTGTTATTTTTATACAACGCAATTATATGTAGGTAAATTTTTTGAAAAATTGTCCTGCATTTTCAAAATATATTTATGGTCACCGTAATGATATACCTTTGGTTTAAATACTTTAATTGTTTTGTATACAAAGGCGTAGCAAGTCTTTCATCTAGGGGGCAAAAATGTTTTTAATTATATTTTTTTTTGTATATAAAACGAAATTTCTGCGTTTAAGAAAGTATAAATTTTCTGGTAGCCTTTACAGCGATGCCAATTTTTTTAAAATCGGTAAGTAATTTTTTGTTTAAAATATTTTTCTTTATAAAAAAAAGGTATTTTTTGCTTTCAAGTGTTTTTTCTCAAATTATTATACACGAAGTATACAAATATGCACACCAGAAGAAATTGGGTGCAATCACCTTTACAACGATACTAAATTCTTAAAAATCGGTTAGTAATTTCTTTGTTGATTTTTATTTTTTATAAAAAAAATATTTTTTCCTTTTAGGTGTTTTTTCTCAAATTTTTATATACGAAGTATACAAATACGCATATCAGAAGAAAGAAGATTTGATTGCGTTGACAACGGTATCAATTTAAAAAAAATCGGTTAGTAATTTGTTTGTTTAAAATATTTTTTTTTTTATAAAAAAGGGTATTTTTTCCTTTTAAATGTTTTTTTCAAATTTTTACATACCAAGTATACAAATATGCATATCAAAAGAGAAGAAGGGGTCACTTTTACAACGATACCAAATTTTTAAAAATCAGTTCAAAATTGTTGGAAATATAAGGTTTTTGATTTTAAGTTTGCAAAAAAAAAGTTGTAAACCATTTAAATAAGAGCAAAAGGCGGTCTACGACTGTATTTTTAGTTTTTTAATTATTGACATATAATAATAAAAAGTAATTTTTTACCAAAGATTCTATTTCGAACTTCGAAGGCCCATATCTCGATTTCGGAGGCTAACTTCGAAAAACGGAGAAATTGCTTTTTTACCTATGACTCACTCTCCTATGTGAAAACAGGGGCACTATTGGGATACCCATGGCAACCTGCAAATTAGAACTTCGAAATTGCATGATCCAAGAGGCCAACAGGTCATGGCTAGAGGAGGGCACATGTAGAACAACCAGGCTGCTTTGGCCGCAAATAGAAAAGAAAAAGACGAAAGAGTTGCTGTGCCTCTCAAGAGAGGACATTGCGAAGGTCACGGCTTGTGTAACCGGTCACTGGCTATTTGGCAGGCACTCTTCAAGACTAGGAATTTTCTCCCACGAATATTGCAGAAGTTGCAGAGATGAGGAAGAGGAAGAAACCGTAGAGCACTTCCTCTGCAGCTGCCCAGCTTTGGCCAAGAGGAGAGCAAGCTTTTTAGGCAGGCCCTTCTTTAGCTCTCTTACGGAACTATCACGCGTAGGAATAAAACCGATTCTACGCTTTATAAGAGCCTCAAATTGGTTCTCTGAAGAATAGTCACCGAGGTTCCCGTGTTCTGCAGTGGTACCACAATGGACCTTCAAAAGGTCTAAGTGAGTTGGTAAATTGAACCGACTGCCACATCAACCTAACCTAACCTAACCTATGACTCAATCTGTTAAAAAAACTGGTTTGGTCCAATACCCAGCGGAGTGCTGTACAGTGTAATGATTCTAGTATCTTCATTTATGTATATTGTAACTATCAATATCTTAAAAAGAGAAGTGTACATTTTTTTTAACTAAAACTAATAAAGTTAGAAGGACGAAATTCCAGGATGTGGTAGTTAACATATTAGTCCTTGACATATATTTTTTTCAAAAATAAATTTTGGAAATTCCAAGGATATTCAAGGGTAAAGTTTTTAGAGGACGTTTTCAACGTTTATTTGGTGCAAGAAATAATTAAATTTTTTTTAAATTCTACAGAATTTTTCCTTTTAACTGATACCCATATTGTTACTCTACAGTGCACCAATTATTTTAAATAATTTTTTTATTCAATCATATCCAGGAAATTTCAAAGTCCTTTAAAAAAATCGTGACGTCAGAGAGAAAAAATAAAAACTCAGTTATACTATATTTGGCTCCTAGTTTTGTGTATATATATATTTTTTCGTGTGTTTTAAAAATGTTTGGTTTTTGTCGTACGGTGTAATAACAGTTCCGTCTCTAAGCAAGTCATGAAAAATCGCTCGGATATATCGGCAAAATACCGCCGAAGAATTCATGATCCCGAATGGGGCATAACAAAACTCGTACTGTCCGCTTTGCGTTACAAAAGAAGTGTATTTTCGTGAGTCCGGTTCTACTGGTACGTGATAAAACCCGTTTTTTACGTCAAGTGTGGTACATATATTTGCTCCCTGCAACTTATCCAATGCTTCATCTACCAAAGTCATTGGTAAATTATCCCTAATAATATTTTCGTTAAATTTCAGAAAATCGCAGCAGAAACGTTTCGTCCCGTTTTTCTTTGTGGTCAGCACAACTGGTGATGCGTACTCAGACGTGCTATTTTGTATAATTCCTTCGTTAAGCATGCTAGCTACCTGGTCTATATAGCGCTGATCCGCATGTGGCACCCTACGCGGTCTTTGATATACTGGATTATCGTCCGTTAAAATCAGTTTCATCTGTACCGGTGCACTAACTGGTTTCTTTGGACTATATTCATTAATCAATTTCGCTACCGCCTTTGATTCGCATTCCCCTAAATGCCTCGCGCCTCGCGTTCACTTTATCCGATTCCATGTTCATTCCCTTTCAATTAAGAATAATGCTTCAAATTCTCTATTCAAGTCGTTGTTACGCATTACTTCATTTGTTTTTGCGATACTGTTTTCAAAACCTTTGCCAGCTCTTACACATGATGTAGCTTCGGTATCTCCCTTTTATTCACTGAAAACCTTACTCTGATCATCAGTGTCCAGATTTGGCAATTTTTCCCCTCAGTTTTCCAATTATAAAAATATACAAAGCTTAGTTTTCCACGATAATTTTACAGAAGAGGCTAATGAACTGAGTGATAAACTTGACTTAAGAAGCATATTAAAAGACTGTCAAAAATGTTTAATCACCCTAATCCAAAAACTTTTGAAACGATTACCTAGTCAATTGAATAAATACTTTTAAAAAAGCTTTGATTTTGTCTCCAGAAAAGTGTGTGAATCACAAGAGGGCGAGTCTCAGGAACTTGCCAATTCACTATTTGACTTTGAAGGAAAGAAAAGCAGTGGAAACTGAATATTTAAATCTTTTAACTTTCCCATGGAATAACTTTTCTTAGAACCATTCCATCCGACTCTGAAGAATTTTGGATAATTGCTTACGGAGTGAAAATCGAACGGGCAATAAAATTTTTGCAAATATACACTTTTACATTTTTGCAAATTGCACTCACATGCTTTGTTGAGCGCATTTTTCCCCTAATGAATACAACAAAAACTACGATTCGAAATAGGATGAGGTTAGAAAGCCTTAATTCAATAGTTCGAATAAAGTGTTATATGAAGGCTAATAGTTTCTGCAGCAAAACGTTTCCAATATCAAACAGTATGTTATCAAGTAGTGGTCTGAAACTATCGATAGTCGACACTATCGATAGTATGCGATAGTTCTTTAGAAACCATTGATAACTATCGATAGTTTTCGATAGTCTTTTAAACTTAAATTTTGGCTTTATATTGCGCTATTTTTTTATTATTGGCATATTTGTAAAAAGTTTTTCTTACAAAATCAGTAAATGTATCAGTAAGAGAAGTCAAGAAAAAATGTATCGTACAAAAACGAAAATTGGATCAAATGTATCACAATTTTTTTTAAGTATCAAAGTATCAAGTTAGAAGAAAAAATTAAAGAAAATGCTATTTGGGGTTTTTCAACGATGTGATCGAGCTTTTTACTATT
>NW_023466876.1:0-7117 GCF_013731165.1 Rhagoletis pomonella
ACAAACCTCACGGAGCCCGAGCCCTTTCCAACGAATGCAAAACCGTGGGAATCGGTTCGGCGGTTCTTGAGTTATAAGATTACCAAGGAAATGTAACTTCTTTTTATATATATAGATTTAAAAAATAACGTTACAATGTAAAATTTCTACAGGGCCAACCTAATAGGATTACTAGCGAGTATCATTCATAGCTGTGGAAATAATTTAGGTTTTCAAGCCTGTTGCAATGGGGTACGGTGTGATATCTGGTTGTGCAGTTAAAGTTGCTCGGGGCTAAACTAATTTTCTATTCTTGAGTTCACGCTCGTACACCCGGGACAACGACGTGCGCAACCCCTGTGCGAATGCGGTAACCAATCCATGTGAGGCCTTGAGTTACGGCAGAAAGAGGGAGTTTCAGCGGTCATACTTCGTTGCACGTTAAACAAACCTTGTACGATATTTTCCTTTTGCGATGAAGACGCTGGCAAACATTTTATGGGCTATTATTTTCCCAGTTTTTCTTCTCTATTCGGCTGCTTAATGTCCTCGTAAGTACAAAGGCAGACATCACCATCATCGAAGAGACGAGATGGACCTAGAAAATCTAACTTATGCCCAAGAAAGCCCAAAGTAAAGCCAATGACCCGAAATAGTTCCGAAAATTCCGAAATACTTCTGAAAATACCGAATCGTACGGACAATCTCGAAATTTCGAAATAGTTAGAAAAATTCCGAAGTAGTTCAATGAAATATTTTATTAACATATAAGTAGTACTTATTAAGTACATTGGACTGTATCCAGTATTTAGTAAAGCTAAAGTCTCTAAGTAATTCTGGTATTTTGTTAGGTCAAAATTTTATGCTTTTATACTTTTATGATAAGTATCTCTAGACGACGTTGATCAATGCTCTGCAAGAAAATTAATGGGCCTCTGCGAGCCAAAGGGAAGCTAAAGATATCTGAGGTATTCAGGGTTAGAATCTTTTCAAGTTGTTCCGACATTTTTCAGATAACTTGCTCCACAAAATATGACGAAAATCTCTGAAAATCTTTGAAGAACTGTAAGTAGCAGCCGTAGTACCAACATATGTAAATATTTTTTTGTACTCCTACTCTCTTGGTGAACGGGGACAAAACGAAGTTTTTCCTTTCATCAATCAAGCAGTCAGCACATGCGCGGATGGGCACCAAAGTCCCGGCTGGATGTTAAAATCTCGAATTTATAGATAACTTTGTATCCTATAACTATTGTATGCTTAAACAAGCGGATCATTTTAGTAGCCATTAAATAAATAAATCTTTTGACAGACATTTTGCATCTGATATGGGAGATTGAGTTTTTGCATAAACTCAAGTAAATGCACTCTTCATAAATTATCTTTGGCATTAATAAGTCATATTTATTTGCCTACCATCATTTAAAAGATAAGCCACGTAATTTCCATAAAATACTAATTTGTCTGCAGAAGTGCAAATGAAATTCAAATAAATAAACAATGCTTGCAAACAAGTTGGTCAATACATATTTACATTTACAACACACACACACACAAGTGAATACATATATATAGCCATGCGTAGGTATAATTAAAGCTTTGAGTTATGAATATTTATCTTAATCTACCCCTAAATCCATCATATTTGCAAAATAATGCATCACTTTTACATTTATGTATGTACTCACATGTGTATGTGTTTCCTCGTCGCCGTTGTTGTTGCTTTTATTGTTGTTGTCGTTGATAATTTATCTATGCATCTAAATTTCATGCAGCTGTCATAAATTTTATTTTCCTAAGTGGTTAACGATGTTACAAAGGCGATAAGAACGAAAGGCACACTAACAAAAACACCTGTCTGCAGAAGAGCTTACTTACACG
Organism: Rhagoletis pomonella; assembly: GCF_013731165.1. Taxonomy (NCBI): domain Eukaryota; kingdom Metazoa; phylum Arthropoda; class Insecta; order Diptera; family Tephritidae; genus Rhagoletis; species Rhagoletis pomonella. The sequence continues at coordinate 1,861 of NW_023466876.1, forward strand.
CACGCACTCGTTCGCCTGGCTTCCAAAGCACATGTATGTATGAAGGGTGAAGTGCGCAAAGCTCGTAAGCAAGGACGTCTAGCGGAGCTACAACAGACAGTAGTAGGGTGCACAACGTCGTCGGCCATGTTCAGATAGCAGTGATGACATCGACTCCACAACATACATATTTATGTATGTATGTAGTTAGTAGTGTGCGCTTACAGGCATGGATAGTAAATACATATATGCATACCCATGTACATATGTATGTATGTATATACAGAAAGTAATAATGTAAGTAGAATAAGCAATATAGTGGTGTCATTGCTAGCTCAGCGGCGAAGAAAGTGGGAGTAATCACTTTTTTGCTTGTGTGGCTCCACACATACTTACATACATGAATGCAATAGAAATGTCTATTTTTCAAACCTTTTATATTAGGGCTATTCTCAATCCGGGGCATAGTGTCTAGCATGGTGCATAATAAGCATAAATAGCTTATTCGTCTTCTTATATGGCCGAGTACAACAAAGCATGTCAGTCGTTTCTCTTCTGGGCCAACTGACGAGGACGGTAGAGTCGTGATTGAGTACAGCCGTTCAATTCCTGATTGGCTAATTTTGTTGTTGTTTGAACACATGAAATAGCAACAATTATGCCATTCCAAGCACCATGCTAGACAGTATGCATCGCATCGTGAATACCCCTATTGTTTTTATCGCCTGTTACCGCCGTACTTTGCGCTTGAGTATGCGTGTAGATATGTATGTAAATAAACATTTCTGACGTAAATGCAGGTAAACAAAACCAAATTGCACTTCTGTTCTGAACTCTGCTTTCATTTTTGATCTCTGCCAATTCTTTTTGCCTTTTCACATTTTCTGCTGTCTTACTTACTAGTTGTTTGTTTATCTATTTATTTGCCTTGTTGGTTGTGTACCGATGCTCGGTAGCGACTGTCTGCTCTCTGGTACAGACACTAGACGCGGCGCTAGTTGAACTTGTGTGAGGGATGTATTGACTTACTAGATAAAACATATACATGCATATATAAATATATGTTGTTCACATAAGCCTTTGAAATTATACACGAATATAGATGTTGATGTTCCCGTAATTCAATAATGGTTCAGACATCGATTTTCAACGGTGATTCGGATATCTTTTTTTATTTTGTTATTTGCATTAATTTCTTATAGGGAAAACGGTCTCAAAATTTAACATAAAATTCTTCGTAGTTTTAAGTAGCACATTCCTCTTAATAATTATTAATATTATAGTAGAAAAACTTCGTTTACCAAATCAAATTAAGGAGTACATGAGCTTTACTTTCGCTATATCTGCCAGACTGGTGAAAGGAATCGTGGCTCGTGACGTTGGAGCTGCCTCGACTGCAGGTCCGGACATCGACATAAGATGTGGTCAATTGATGCCTCCTCTTATTATGTCTTTATTCGAGTAACAGAAACCAAATCAACAATTTTTTGAAACTTTTTCTGACTGTCTGTCTCTTTTTAAGTTTGTACGCGCATCACTCGAAAACTGATGCATGAAGTTTTCACAGATGTATTGCTAGAGGTCTAACTTATAATAGAAAGAAAATGAGTTAGAGAGTTGCCACATGTAGGAAAACTGCAGTTTAAATAAATAGATAAGATAGAGTTTAAGAAGACGAAAATATTTTTATTGAAGGTTGCCAGCTATTTGAAAATTTAACTCGATTAAATTGATAAAATAAATTATATACTTACTACCCTGCCTACCTTTAGTTCATACACTTTGAAATATTTCTACTTACTTTAAGATTGTATTAACTAAAGGTGGGCCGGGTAGTATTACAATATGGCTAAAATAAATAATTTTAGGAAAGAGAACTTACGAAAATATTTTCGAGGAGGGTTGCCACATGTTTGAAAATTTGTATTTAATTAAATTTATAAAATAAATCAAGTATTACAATACGGGTATTAAAATAACAGGTTTAAGAAAGTTTACTGTTGAAAATATGTTTGAACCGAGTTGGCCTCTACTTCAAAAATTTCATTCAGTCAATTTGATAAAAAAGAAGGTAGATATTGAATTTGTTCACCTTTGAAGAAAGCGCGCGATATGAAGACTGGAGTGATAAGAATATAAATTAAATTTCCATGAGAAAGTCGATACCTTACCTACTTTCTAAGTACCTTCGAAAATGTATTAACTTTATAAAGCTCCTTAAATCTCTTTAATTTTTTAAGAATGATGCCATAAGAGTTTCGGTAGGGAGGTACTACACAAAAATGCTAGGCACACTAAAGCACGCCGGTGATTTCATAGTATTTTAATAAAAACCAAAACATTCGAATACAAAGAAGATAGGGCCAACAATTTTGAATGAGCTATTGCAGCTGTCTGCCTATAGAAATAGTAGTAGTAAATATAATAATAACAAAACAACAAAAAAGTAAAAAGCAAAAATAAGTTCACTTTTGCAAGCATCTGTTTTTTAACAATAAAAAAATAAGTACATACTCAAATACAAATTTTACAATAGTCCCAACAGTGGTGCGGTGACACACTACTGTATTGGGAATTGAAAATGTTTAAACAGACAAAAGGACCATTGAAAGAAAAATGTATGCTTTGTCGTTTTGCGAAAAGGGCGCAACTGAGAATAGCAAAATGATATGGTGGCTTGCCTACGCACAGCATGCGGCGGGAGCTTGCGTTTTCTGGACAATGGCCCTATTATTGTGTTGATTTCCACACATGCGTACCCTCCCTTTGTTGCCGTTCAGTGAAAACAGCCATGCACAGAAATCAACAAGAGTTAAATTTTTATTTTTTTTTTTGGCTGTTTTAATATTTTGCTACTTAAATTTTATTTTGGGTTGCGCACTGAAGGCCAGCGAAAGTTCGACTGATGAGCTGCTGGCGTTTTTGTAGCCCGAAGTAATTTTGGGCTCTTTAAATGGCCTGATTGTGGCCCAAAATTGGCCATGACACAGCGCGCCTGAAATGAGCTGACAAGTGCAGTGTAAATGAGCTAAATGAAAAACTTTTTGAAAATATTGAAATGAAAAATATGAAATAACTATTGAAATGAATAACCTTGTAATTGCAGCAAGTTCATGCTTGAGTAAATACAAGGCGAATTCATATTGGGTGGTGTTGCCGGAGTCGCTGATTTCAAGGCGAATATTGCTGATTATTAAAATGATAGATGTTTGTTGTATATTTTTTTGTGTTCTGGTTGTCATCGTGCATATAATTTTTTAGTGTAGTTTTTTGTTTTTGTGCTGCCGCTATCACCTTCTATAAATTCGTCTTGCTTAAGTATTTGATAGACTAGATTAGGGATGGAAAAAGTCGCTCCCATATGTTTTATGAACTTACGAGCCACTTTGACTCGTTTGAGAGCCATGTAAATGAGGGGTGACACCAAAAGCCGCTCCTAAGGTAGCAATTTCTGGATATTTGGCTATTTTGGGAGCCGAAAATGTACATATCCGTGCCTTGGATTTAAAGCGTATATTTGTACGCAATAGTTGAAATGTATTTTCAATTGAACTACATATGTACCTATATTTAAAAATAATCACAAGTAATTAAGTTTCATATTTGTACGAAAAAGTTTTGAAGTTAGAAATGCAGAAAGGTATTCAAATTCAATTTCCAAAACATTAAGGTTCCCACACTTCAGCCTACCACCATTTATTCTGACATCCGACAGACGATTAGAGAGATACTACAGCGAGACAGCATCTCCTCAAAAATGAAATTTGAATGTGGGAAGGCTCTGAATATAAGTATTAACGATAGATGGGCAAAAGTACACACAGTTAATGGATAGGCTATCTCGCAAAAGTTTTATGCTGTAGCTGCAGGGACAAGGAAAAGTTGAGCACTTGTGCTATTCTACCACGCAGCCGTAGCAAAAACACGATTTCTAATTTTTAATTTGAATTCCTTCTAGTGTTTGGCTGATCTCGACTCTAGTGAAATCCAAAATCTTCAATGTTTCATTGGGAAACGTGGAAAACTGAAGGAATGAAATAAGTGCTGTGAAAACCATTGTAATCTAATCCAAATTAGCCGTATGTGTCCAATAGAGTGTAAATTTACTTCGGCATGGAATATGAAAACTGCTCACCAAATTTCCCCAGAATATTTAAAACTTTTAATCAGAATTTTTAGAAAACTTTTAGGTATGCAGTTTTTTGGCCCGTCAAAATTCCGAACGCTGGTAACACGCTTTTATGTTTTAATAATTATATTAGCTGGTGTTGGTTATTTTCTTCTTCTTTGCTCGACAATTTCTTTTATATGGAACAAAATGCCTAGTATCGTCGAAAAAAAAAAATTAAAAATCAACGCGATTATCTAGCGTAGTGAAACTTGCACTTCATTCTACTAAAATTTAATGGGCTATAAAATTGCATATCTTAAATTTTTCTTATTTATCTACATAAATAAAAAATTGGAAATTTTTGGGAAATTTGCAAAAGTTGTTAATTTTTTTACAAAGTTTGAAATGTGGATTTATACAATGCTTGTTATAATATATGGTACACTTTTGTTAAAAATAATTAGCATTAAATCAATCAAAAAAAAAATAGCCAAAGTTTGTCAAAATGTCACTTAGATTATGGCGTTTCCTTTTATCGAAAAAATCTCACTTGACAGCCCTGGCGTAGGGCAGAATAAATGCAACATTATTTCGAGAAAAGAAAACGCTATTAATCAGCTGATCACAAGTATATTCCTCAGATCCAATGCGGCGACTATTCAGTACCTCAGCGAGGAATATATCCCAGGCTATCCTAGTCTAGAAAAAGTGAGTGATATCTGCCTAATTTTATTGGATCTATTTTAGGACAGAATTTTTAAAAATCGCACACAGTCTTAAACATTATCACAAAAAAACAAAAAATTTGGTAATTAATGCCACTTCGTATTCATGGTTATATTCCCTAGCTATAAAACTGTTATACCTGTCTTTTTGTATTCATTGCGTTGAATCTCTACCATCCACAAGCAGTTATATTTTCGGAACTGAGTCTCGAGTTGCGCCTCTTTTGAAGATGTGCGAAATGATTTCAGATTGATGTATTGTAACTATATGTGTAGGTAAACTTCGGGGTCATATTGGCCAAAAGCTTACTTACATATCAACAAATGCGCTCTAAAATTTACTTTACTTTCAGCAATGAGGGAAAGGCGCAAGTTAGATAATTTTCTTGCCTGTTTTTGAATTGTTATTTTATAAATAAAATGAGGGCATTCAGGAACACTG
>NW_023466877.1:0-7116 GCF_013731165.1 Rhagoletis pomonella
TGTCGCTGCAATAAACTTAACTAGATATTTACAATTCATTTTTTTTTCTATTTCATTTTGCTATTTACAATTCATAAATTCATTAAAAAATTCATTTTTTGGATTTCAGGCCAATTGCTCCTGGTAGTCCACTAATAGATGGTGCCTCCCGAGATCATCCACCCGAACATTGTGTTCTGTGCCGTTGGTCGAGTGGGGGTGGCTGGCATGAGTCCCGGACGCAGGATCATTGCGTATATTTCGGCTCCTAGGACTAGTGATACGGCGCTAGATTTGTAAAAGCCCGGGTCGGCCAGCCGAAAATTGTCGAACTCGTTGGTAATCCCGGCATCCAGCGTGCGAGGGGGGGTTACCCGAGAGAGGCCTGGTTGCACGTCGGCGCAAATATCCAGCCTTTCATGCCACCCTTTGAGCGTGAGCCTGCACACATCTGCATAGCCCTGTGGCAAAACTCGAAGTTGGCGTGCCAGCTGAAGCGATATTGTCGACCTGGGCTGTGCTGGGTCGACGATGGCGCGCACTACTTGCGTCCTCCCTCGGGTCATTACCTTAACCGCTACTGTGGGTGTGAGGACAGATAGCCTAGGAGCGCTACGGGCCGTGCCCGTAATCCGCTCTCGGGCGTCTCTCACACCACGGCGGTGGGGTTGTTGCTGGGATCGCCGTTGGCGTCGGTGTGCGCCTCGGCGCTTCGACCTCGTTGCTGGGGCTCGCTGCACTACCGACCGAACACCCGACAGAGCAGGTCTGAATGCCGGCGGTGCACTAAGCTCGGGATCATCCCCCAATGCTTGTTGGAGGTCTTCTTCATCGGCGTCGATTTCCAGCACCTCACCTTCGTCGCTTGTTTCGGCTAATGGCCGGATGGTGTACGGGCGGAACGGTCGTCGCTGACGGATCTCTGGCTCGACCAATCCCAGTAGCACGTCTTCCTCATCTCGGGGCGCCTCGCCCAGGTGGAGAAGGCTATGGTGCCGGTCTCGGCAATGCTCACATTTTCGGGGCGATGCGCAATTCTTCGCCGTGTGATGCGGCGACAGGCAGTTGGCGCAGTGGCGGTGCACGAGGACAGCACGCAGTCTCTCGGCCGGTTCCATCCTGCGCATCTCGCGACAAAAAGCCAGGCGGTGGTTGCTGCGGCACACTGGGCAGCGGTATTGGCCCTTGTTAGCTTGGGTGTTGCTCTTGGTTGCACGTACCATTTTGCGTTATTGAGTTCTGTAAAGAGAGATACGATTATTATTTTGTTTTGTCAATCTGGCAAAAGTACCAATTTTACAATTGGTCGAGTTATAATTCCGCGTGCCGTTCGTATTTCTACGACTCGTACTCGGCTGTCCTGACCTGAAAAGACCCTAATTACTCTGCCAAGTCGCCATTCATTTGGGGGAAGGTTATCCTCTTTGACGACGACTAGATCGTCAACTTCGAGGTTTCGTTGGGGGGAGTGCCATTTCACTCTCTTCTGCAATTCCTTCAGGTATTCTGCTTTCCACCTTCTGCAGAATGTCTGGTGAATCGCCTTGATCTTTTGCCACCGGTTGACAATAGACATCGGGTTCTCGTTAATTTCGGGTTCAGCGAGTGCCAGTAGCGGGGTGCCAATCAAAAAATGTCCTGGGGTTAAAGGTTCCATTGATTCCGCGTCTTCAGAGATGGGGCTGATTGGTCGTGAATTAAGACAAGATTCGATTCTTGCCAGAAGCGTGGAGAGCTCCTCAATGGTAAAACGCATGTTGTTCGCTACCTTCCTGAAATGCATCTTGAAGCTTTTTACCCCCGCTTCCCAGAGCCCTCCCATGTGAGGTGCTCCTGGAGGTATAAAATGCCACGTAATGCCCTGATGAGCGTATGTCTGAGTTGTGCTGTTGGCCGCTACAGTGACAAAGAGCTTAAAATCCTGTTGCAATGCCTTATTCGCCCCTACAAAATTGGTTCCATTGTCCGAATACATATTTTGCGGGCAGCCGCGTCTAGACACAAAACGCGCAAAAGCTGCTAAAAATGTGGCGGTGGACAAATCGCTGGTGGCCTCCAAGTGTATTGCCTTTGTCGCAAAACAGACGAAAACGCAGACATAGCCCTTGGTAATACGACAAGCTCGACCCGTAAAACTCCTTATCTCAAAGGGCCCGGTGAAGTCGACTCCAGTGTTGGTGAAGGGTCTGGATACCTCAGTCCGTTCCGGTGGTAACGCTGCCATCAACTGCTCCCGCGCCTTCTTTCTGTAAATAACACAGACCTTACAGTTATGAACTGAATTTTTAATCACGTTTTTCATTCGCACTATCCAGTATTCGGACCGCAAAATTCTCAACATGAGCTGGTTTCCTCCGTGCAAGGAAATCAGATGTGTGAATTTTACGAGCAATCTTGAATACTGGCAGTCGTACGGGAGAATTATTGGATACCGTTCACTGTAAGGTATGTTCGTTAACGCCAGTCGTCCTCCTACCCTCATTACTCCGTTCCTGTCGAGGAAGGGGTTGAGAGCGCGAAGTGAACTTTTCGCGTTGATTGGCATTGAAGCGATGATGGCCCTGTATTCATCTGCGTAGTGACGCCTCTGTGCAATAAGGATGAGACGACATTTTACCTGCTTTACTTCATCGGAGGTTATTTCGTCTGTCTCGTCACTAGCGGCCAACTTATGCACCGGATGAGTTTTTCTAAAAAATCGGAAAACTCGCGCAATTACTCTCATGGCTCGCGAGAAGTCTGAAAATCGCTCCAGAATGTCCATTTCCTCGGAGATGCCTGCCGCATGAGCCCGTACCGTTTTTTGCTCCAGGTCGGTTTCTAATGGATTTCTATTGGCTTGGTGGGGCCAAGTAGACGAATCTTGCTCCAGCCACTTAGGTCCATACCACCACAGAGTGCTTGCGAGTAAATCCTGGGGGGACACGCCTCGGCTGCCAAGATCCGCTGGATTATCAGCAGAGTCCACATGGTTCCACCCTGACACTCCAACCAGCTCATCAATTTTTGCGACTCTGTTAGCTACAAACGTTGTCCATGTACATGCCGGTTTCCTAAGCCACGAGAGTACGATCGTGGAGTCGGTCCATTTGTATATTACTGGCTCCGTGACTTCAAACTGCGGAATAAAAGTATTAATTAGTTCGGCCAGTAATAATGCTCCGCAGAGCTCTAACCGGGGGAGAGACACCGTTTTTACTGGTGCTACTTTTGTTTTACCAACCAGCAAGTTTATGTGGGGCGCATTGTTTGATGCGCGATCGCGTACCCTAATATATAGTGCGGCTGCATATGCCTTTTCAGAGGCATCGCAGAATCCATGGAACTCCACTTCGTCCCATGGCGTAAAATGGGTCCATCGGGGGATTTTTATCTTCTGGATATGCTCATAGTTATCCAGAAAGGTCTCCCAACGTAGCAGTAAATTTCGGGGTAGACTGTCATCCCAGTCTATTTTGGTTAGCCAGATCTCCTGCATGAAGATCTTTGCCACCACTACAATTGGTCCGAGCCATCCAGCTGGATCGAACAATTTTGCTACGCAGGATAAAACCTCTCGCTTGGTATACTCCTGCTTCCGGGGGATCGGCTGTACTGTGAAGTGAAACATGTTATGTACCGCGTTCCAACGGATTCCCAACATTTTTGTCTCACTCATGTCGTCAAGCTCCAGGAAATTCTCCTTGTATATGTGCGCCTTGGGTAGTCCTGCCAAAATCTTCTTACAATTCGAAGTCCACTTTCTTAGGGGGAAGCTGGCGGTGTTAAGAGCTTCAATTACCTCATCTCTCATTTGTATTGCAGTTGTGCAATCGTGGGCTCCAGCTAGGACGTCATCGACATACATATACTGCTTAAAAATCTTTGCTGCCAGTGGAAATCTCGTTTTCACATCATCTGCGAGCTGGTGTAGCGTCCTTATTGCCAAATATGGAGCGCAGTTTACTCCAAACGTCACGGTCTTAAGTTCGTAATCCTTAAGTTCTTCGTCCGGGGATTCTCTGAAAAGAATTCTTTGAAATGGGGGTATGCTCCTGATGGAGCATAATTTGCCTATACATCTTCTCGATGTCTGCATTAAATACGTATTTGAATAAGCGCCACTTTAAAAGTAAGCAAACCAAATCCGCTTGCAGAATAGGCCCGGGGTATAATATGTCATTTAAGCTGACTCCATTTGACGTGGGACAAGACGCGTTAAACACCACTCGCACCTTCGTTGTTATGCTGTCCGGTTTCACGACGGCGTGATGTGGTAAGTAGTATGGCCTGTGTGCTGGTTGTTGCGCTGTTTTCCTCACGGGGCACATATGGTTGAGCTCGATGTACTCCTTCAGAACCCGGTCGTATTCCGTTTTCAACTCCGGTTTCCTGATATAACCGGCCTCGCTGCGCAAGAATTGCCGTGCTGCTCCAGTCCTTGAAAGGCCGAGGTTAATTTCGTCTGGGAATTCCCGACGAAAAGGTAGAGCCACCACATACCGTCCTTGCTCATTCCTCGTGGTCGTCTTAGCGTACAACTCCTCACAAAACGCATCTTCGGGGGTAATTTTCCTTTTGGTGGAAACTTCTTCTAACTCCCAAAACCGAGTTAGCTGGGGGGTTGGAGTTTCTGCGCCGTAAGACACAGAAGTAGTGAAACTCCTCGTGGTCGTTGGTGGTATTGGTCCCGTCAAAATCCAGCCGAACACCGTTTCCTGCGCTACGAGTGACCCCAGAACATTCCTTTGGACCTTGTCCCTTATGACTGCTGGGTAAACATCCGCTCCAAGAATTAGGTCCACTTGCTGACTCCTGTAAAAATTGACATCGGCTAGCCGTAAGGGGGGCAGTGAATCAAGATGCCCTTGATCCACTGTAAACTTCGGGAGGTTTCCTGTTAATTGGGGTAGAACCAGACCTCTTGCCTCGATTCTAAACTGGGGGTTTATAGGAGAACCTATAGCCAGATGCGCGACTTTTCGCACATTTGCCGATACCGTGGCATTTATGCCCGATACCTGCGTATCAACCGCACGCGTTGGCAGCCTGATGAGTCTCTGTAGTCGCTCCGTGATGAAAGTTCCCTCTGATCCAGAATCCTGTAGGGCTCTGGCCTCATAGTTAACTCCTGAGTGGCAGATGTTCACCATAGCAGTACCTAAAAGAATGTTCCGGTTGCTCGCCGCAAAAAGCGCCTGCACATTGCTGGTGCCTGCGGGGGGTTGCTCAGATCGTGAGTCCTTGTTCCTCGGGGGGGGTCGCTGTTGCGAAGAGTTGGCCTTCTGTGGAGCTAAAGTTCGATGTAATAGTGAATGATGCCTCTGGTGACAGCTCCAACAATTAAACGGACTCTTGCAATCCTTCGCGATGTGTGAATGCGCTAGGCAGTTCATACACAAATTGTGTTTTCTGACTAAGTTGAGGCGATCCTCAACTTTCATTGCCAGAAATTTGGGGCAGCCCTTTAGAGCATGAGATTGTTCGGGGCATAATCTGCATGCGGGCTGCGAAAACTGACCGTGGTGTGCCGATACCTTCCTTTCGTACGTCGCTGCGGGTTGGCGATTATGTACAGGCTTTACTGCGCGTGCACTTCGGATATCGGACACCGTTTCTAACGTCTGGAACCGACTTGTGAGAAAGCTGTCTAATTCCTCCCACTTTGGAATTTCCGCCTTTCTCACAATGCCTTGTTCCCACAACGCCAGCGTGGTATCCGGTAACCGACTCGATACTAAGAACACAAAGATCGCATCCCAGTTCTCAATATCAATCCCGTACATTTCTAAAACGGATATACAATTATTAACTGCCCGCTGTAAATTTTTAATTTCCGTCCCGCGTTCACTCGTTACCGATGGTAGGTTAAAGAGCGTTTTTAATTGGCTATTAACCATTATCCTCTTATTTTCATAGCGGTCGGATAAATTTTGCCAAGCAGTCGCGAAACCGTCGTTAGTCAAAGGCGATTTTTTTACGATATCTTTCGCTTCACCACGGGTCTTTTGATTCAAGTGGTACAATTTCTCTACCGGGGTCAAACGCGAATTGTTAATATAAATTGCCGTAAACAAATCGCGGAAAGATGGCCACGACATGTAATCACCGTAAAAAATTTCTGTGTCACATGGAGGTAAATGGATACTCGAGCGGGCTGGGGGTTCAATCTCGCGATTTACCGGATTAACTGTCGAACTACTTTGCTGCGTGAACGTCAGGTTATGAGCCGTCTCTCCCATCAATGCGCCGCACGTCAAGTATGCTGAGTAGCAATCCTGATATCTGCACTTCGCCAGCCGAAGTGCAGCCTGACCGGTTTCGTCGTCCGACACCTTTTTCGAATAGTCATCGAACGCATCCTTCACCTTGACCCAGAGCGCCTTCAGTTCCTCCTTTTGGATCTCCAGTGAAAAAATGGAATGGCTGCTACACGGCATGTTGTTGAAGCCCGCTTCGAATTCCAACAATGCATCACACGCCCGCGAAAAATCATTAACATTGGCCATCTTTCGAATATTAATTTAATTAACACGAAAAATTTAAAAACAAACGTCAATTGTACTACTGAACCTCGAGGTAAATTACTATTTTCGCGAATTATCGACAACGACGTCAAAAAAAAAATTGATAAAACAACGTACTATCAATTAATTTAATTAAAGCGAGAAATTTAAACAAACGTAAATTGTACGACTGAACCTCGGGGGTATTTACAATTTATACGAGTTATAAACAACGACCACAAAAAAGATACTATCGCAATAAAAAAGTCGTGGAAAAGGTGTATAGAAAAATAACTTTCTTTAATATATTTAACCTTCAGTTAATATATATACAAACTATATTCAATTTAAATTTTATTTATTATGTCAAGCAAAAAAAAACTTTATTATGGCTCGCAAAATTCCACGGGTTATTTGTACTAAGCTTATATCAAAAGAGTTTTCTCTCAGTGTACCGCACAACCTGAGGGATTCTTTGGTGAACAAAAATTTATATAATGTGGTCCGTATACGGGCCTTCTGCCTCAACCACTTTCCCTCAATACTTAAAAAATCACGCCAAACACTTCAAAGGTGGCGCGGTATAAAACGTAAAACTGTAGAAAAACTCAGAAAAAATTTGTAGGAAGTCTTTATTTAATTTATACAACAA
>NW_023466878.1:0-1158 GCF_013731165.1 Rhagoletis pomonella
TTTTCAGAAAAACGAAAACTGCGATATTTTAGTAACTACTGAAGACACTCAAAATTGATATTTGCAATGAGTTTTAGACGAAAAATAAGAATATTACAAAATTTTGGCAAATGGGCGTAGCCACGTCCACTTATGGTTACATGTGTATATCTTGGTAACCGCTACACCAATTTCTTCCAAACTTGGCGCAGTTGTTGGTCCTGGTACAGCATACCAAATGGCCGAAAATTTCTAAAATCGGACAATAACCACGCCCACATCCCATATAACGGTAATTTCGAGAAATACAAAATCTTCGATAAATCAGTAAATATTGAAGCTAATTTATTCAAAATTGATGATTGCAACAATTCTTTACCAAGAAATACGTTTATGACAAAATTTTGGAAAATGGGCGTAGCACCGCCCACTTGTGATCACATATATGTATCTCGCTAACCGTTCTAGCAATTTGTACCAAGCTCGGTATGGTTATTGTGCGTGCCACATAAAAGGAAACCGTTGAAAATTGTTGAAATCGGACTAAAATTGAGGCCGCTTTTCATATAACGGTAAATTTCAGAAATGCTTGAAATTTCAATATTTCGAAATTTAAGGACGCTAATTTACTTAAAATGTATACACCCCGGCTTATCATGTAGCGGTAGCTTTCGGAAAGGTGGAAAACATATATTTAATACTTGCGCCGGGTATTTAGTGTTCGGCTCCGCCCGAACTTAGACTTTCTTACTTGTTTTAAATAAAATTAATTGGTGCTCGTTTGTATGTACATACATAAGTAAATGCATGTGTATGCACCTTTCTATTAATATCGTTGAATTATTTTAATATCTATTGCAAAATTTTATTCAGACAGGACTAAAAAGTAGAAAATAAATAATATAAAAAAAACTTTTTAATATACAACGCTTTTATAAATGGACTAAAAAGTAGAAAATAATACTTCTCAGTCCCATAGAATTTGTTTTGATAACTTTTGATTTTGAAATTTTAGCAAAAGTCATTATAAACAATCTATGAAATTGAAAATGAAAAGCGTGGGCGCATGTAATACACTTGAATTGATATGAAAAGTAATATATGTATGTATGTATGTGGGTATATGAATAACGACCGCTTAAAATCGATTTCAAAGTTCTACTTTCGCTGTAGAAATTT
>NW_023466878.1:1258-7116 GCF_013731165.1 Rhagoletis pomonella
ACAACGCTTTTATAAATGGACTAAAAAGTAGAAAATAATATTTCTCAGTCCCATAGAATTTGTTTTGATAACTTTTGATTTTGAAATTTTAGCAAAAGTCATTATAAACAATCTATGAAATTGAAAATGAAAAGCGTGGGCGCATGTAATACACTTGAATTGATATGAAAAGTAATATATGTATGTATGTATGTGGGTATATGAATAACGACCGCTTAAAATCGATTTCAAAGTTCTACTTTCGCTGTAGAAATTTATGTAGTTTGACTATTGTCAATTAAATCGAATGCTTTGTATTGCATGCGCTCCACGTTTTTCATTTTCAATTTCATAGATTGTTTATAATGACTTTTGCTAAAATTTTAAAATCAAAAGTTATCAAAACAAATTCTATGGGACTGAGAAATATTATTTTCTACTTTTTAGTCCATTTATAAAAGCGTTGTATATTAAAAAGTTTTTTTTTATATTATTTATTTCTATATTTTTTGCGATGTTGGTTTGACCAGGGTTTGAACCGGGGTGCTGCGGAGTGGAAGCGCGTACTGCTAACCACAACACCACAGCGGCCGACTACATATACGTACCTAACCAATTATGCATGTACGCTAAATTCGCCGACAAGCTTTTTTTAAAACGAAGTAAATTAGTACAAATTAGTAATTTTCATTAGAGTTTGAGTAACTCCTTTTACTAAATGGCTTTTAGTAACTTTAACGAGACCTTAACTTATTTTATTATATTCATTTTAGTGAAATTTTGACAAAATTTATTTGCTAAAAATGTTTTGTTACTCTATTTTATTTTATTCCTTTGATTGTACATGTTAAATAAAAGCTTGTTTAAATAAATTTTTTTTACTTTAAAATGCTGCTTGCTGCGATATGGGCACATGCTCACTGTAAGCTTTTTGGTGTGGCATACATACATTCATCTTCAGCTTTTCGTTTGATTTAGCGATGGGCATAATGTGCACATACGGCAAAATGCCCAAACGTGCAAACCGCGGGCAAATGTGCAAACCGTTGGGTAGATGAGGTGAGGTAATTATGCCCGGGGGGAAACAGAAAATTTTGCGCGAATTGCATCTGTATGTGTGATCGGAATGAGAGAACAAGTATATGTGAGTACTCACGAATTTGGGACCCCATGGCTGCCAACTTGCCTAAAAGCACCAAAAATTTTTTTTCAGTAAAATTTAATATGCATCTATACTACATTAGTGATCGGTCCAAGATATAAGTATTTATCAAAAATCAAAATAAATAGTAACGCACTAATAACTATTTTAAACTTTTATAGAACAAATTGAATTTTCACTTTAATTCAATCAAGATATATATTTTATTTGAAACAATGCATTTATTCACATATGTATGTACTAGGGCTCGTAAAATTATCCGACTATTCGACTAATCGGTTAACCGATTATTCGATTCGTAACCGTTCGCATGCTTATTAGTCGGTTAATGGTATTCGAATAGTCGCCCGCCTTCGATTATTCGAATAGTTGCTTTGCTTCGACTACTCGAGCATTGTAGCAAATCGAATTTCAGTAACCGAGCTTTCATTGAAATTTCTTTGACAAATGAAAAAAAAATTTTTTTAAATATATACATGCACACATATGTATGTATATTCAGATACAAAAATGAGCGGACGCAAAAGGAGCTGGGTTTGGGATTTTTTCGAAAAATCAGAGGACGAAAAGGAAGTAACATGTTCCATATGTGGTGCAGTTTTGTGCTACAACTCCTCCACATCCTCACTGAACAACCATTTAACAAAAATCCATAACAAAAATCGCGAAAACGAGAGGTAGGTATTGCTTTAGCCATCGTCTCTAAAATATTTCGCAATAACATTTCAATAATTAGCGCACATTCAGCCGAAGCTTTCCACAGTGAAATTTCAAGCGATAGGCCCAACAAATCCAAGAAGAAGAGGCTAGAAGGTGACACAGCCGTCGTTACACACGAACGTCAAGAAGAAATTTCACGAGCAGTTGCACGTTTGATTTCAACCAACATGCTACCGCTTTCAATTGTGTCTTCCGATGGCTTCAGAGATTTTATGAAAGTGATAGAACCCGGCTACAAAGTTCCCTGCGTTAGAAGCATTCATTCTCGCTTGAAGCTATTATATAAATCCGTCAAAGACAATATATGCAATGAATTGGCGGAGGCATCAAGTGTTTCAATTTCTGTGGATGAATGGTCTTCTCGAACGCTGGATTCTTATATATCAGTAGAAGCTCAGTATTTTAACTCAAAATACGACTTGTGCACTGCTACGCTTTGTAACAAGCAGTTGGAAGGTATTAATGTAAACCCATAGAAAATCTACTTTTACTTAAATATTTTTTGTTCTTCCAGGAAGACCAAATGCAGATAATATTGCTTCCACTGTCGAATCAGTTTTAAATGACTGGAATATTTCAAATAAGGTTCAATCAATAACTCACGATAGTGCAGCAGTTATGAATGCTGCGGCACAGAAACTATTAAATATACCTGATAGTGTTAAGTGCAACGCTCATCTTCTGCAGTTGGTTGTTAAGGATGCAATTGGAGCCGTTCCACAGTTTACTGAAATATGCAAGAAAGCCAAAAATGTGTCTTCGTATTTTCATCGCTCAAGCGTAGCCAAAAATGCTCTTTCAATTCGCCAAGTACAGTTGGGAATTAAAGAAAATCGGCTAGTTCAATCTTGCGAGATTCGTTGGAACTCGAAATTATACATGTGCGAAAGTATAATTTAAACCGCAGTGCAATCTGCTTAGTTTTAGGAGATAGAGCAGTCACCAAATCATGCGATGCACTTAAACTTGAATTTACTGAAAGAGAATGGAACGAATTGGCGACTCTGGTGAGGGTTATAAATCCATTTGATAAAGCTACAACAGTGTTATGTAGCGCAAAAACTGTAACGATGTCTTTGGTCCGTCCTATAATAAATCGGTTTACTCAAAATCATATGTCAGCATCTTCTACTGATGGAATAAATGAAAAAATATTTAAAGAATGTGCCAGAAGATCTTTTTTTAAAAGATTTAACATTGGAAACAGTTGCGATGACATTCCTGCTTCTCTTGTAGCAACATTTTTGGATCCACGATATAAAAATTTGTATGGCGAAGATGTTGAAACAAAAACCAAAATTCATGACTTTGTAAGAAGCTATTTAGAAAAAGAGAAATCAACAAATGTGGCAGAGCCCAAAGTAGAATCCACGGATTTGGACTTTTTGTTTGACGATGACACGTTGCCCAATGACGTGACGTCTCAGCTAGATTTATATATTGCAGAACCACAACTTGGTCATAATATTGATCCAATAACATGGTGGAAAACTCATAGCGAAATTTATCCTAATATTTTCAAGTTAGCCAAGCGTTATCTATGTATTCCAGCAACTTCAGCTGAGTCGGAGCGAACATTTTCTATTGGTGGAAACATTGTCTCTCAACGAAGAAGCTGCCTACTGCCACAAAATGTACACCTTCTCACATTTTTGTGCCAAAACAGACGTTTCTTAAAAGAAGTTAATATAGGATTTTAAGGTTTTTAATAACGATGTGTTTAAAAAACTATGGTATCCATATATACTATTTACATTTATGTTGTATTTCATCCTTTAATTTGGAAATAAATGATTCTTAAATATGGAAATAACATATTTTGGCAATTCACAATGTGTATTCAGAAACGTATTGCCTTATGGGGGTCTATATGGCACAAAATAACGGTGTATGCAAAAAAAACTATCCAAAAAATGTGTCTTATAATATAGCCCTTAACATTGATATCAAAGATTTGGTAATAATTAATATGGGATAGAATTTAATTTTATTTCCTCCAGTATTTTGCTGCACATTTCTTGCAAAAAAACTTTGCCTTAATTTGGCACATGCAATCTTATATAAGTACTACGAATGTAACAAGACTTTTCATATACATATGTATAT
Source organism: Rhagoletis pomonella (assembly GCF_013731165.1). Taxonomy (NCBI): domain Eukaryota; kingdom Metazoa; phylum Arthropoda; class Insecta; order Diptera; family Tephritidae; genus Rhagoletis; species Rhagoletis pomonella. The sequence continues at coordinate 5,226 of NW_023466878.1, forward strand.
GCATCTGTAAATGCAAAAAAAACTCGAACTTAAAATATTCGATTAACCGAAAATGAACGGTTAACCGAATAATCTAAAGTGAACGGTTATCCGAATAGTCGACAGCTTTCGACTACTCGAATATTGCTAACCGATTAACAGTAGTCGACTTCAGTCAGATTCGAATAATTCGGTTAATCGATTAACCGAATAGCCCGAGCTCTAGTATGTACATACTTATGTGTATAAAAAGATTTTCGTATCCAGAAAATGCACTAAATAAGCACTGAACATGGCAGGAAAGGTATTCTAATAGTATTATATAGTTGTCGAATATTTTTAGGTATCTTCGGCTCAGCTAACATGAAAAAAGCTGCATGTATGAATATCTATATATTTTTGATGATTTGAAGATTTTAATTCGACATTCTTATGACCAATTTTGATACTTTATTTAATGCCACAAAATCCCAACACTGGTTATAAAATCATATAACGAAGTTCCAATTATGTTTTTGTTAAAAAACTGATGGTTTTTTATAAACATATGATCTCTTATTTTATCAAATACAGTTTAACTGCTAAATTATAAAAGAACATTTTTTTTCATAGGAGTTTACAGAATTTAAATGATTACGCAAAATTCTAGCGATTTTTGTTTATTAATCTGGCGGAACGGCAGAAGCAGAAATGGCAACACTGGTGGTGAGTACCGACTTGCTTGCCCGCATATTAGCTGTTTTGTAATCAGGGTTGCCACTTTGGTAAATTGTTACCAAAATTGGTAGAAAAAATTTGGGTTGGTAAAAAGGTAAATTTTTTCTCATTTTGCTAGATTTGTGTTCAAATTTTCGTTCCCGATTTCTTCTTCGTAGTTATCTTTATATTATAAACTAGTAGAGCACCTGACATCGTTCGGGGTAAACAAATCAAAATATAAAACAGTGATACAAATACAGAGAAAGCTCTCATAGGCGGACGCTCTAGAAGCGGACATCTCCTATAAGCGGACACATTCTTGGGAACGCACAAATTTTGGCGTTTTCCCATACAAAATGCTATCCCATATACGGACTTTCCGATAAACAGACGCGTACACTCAAACATGTGTCTTTATGAAAAAAGATCGCCCATAAGCGGACAGTTTTAATTTTTTTTAGTCTGATTTGACTCTTGCGCATGTACATACATATTTTAATAAAACAATCGCACTTATTCAATGTCAATTTACGACTTACTGTATTTCATCATCTTCGGACTTAGCTTCGTGTACCAATATTTACAGAAAGAGATAGAAGATACAATCAATTATGCATAAGGATGAGTACAATAGAATTTAGATAGAGAATAAAGAATAATAAATAGAATAAATTGGCGAACTTAACTAACGGCTGATATTCAAATTAACCCTTTGATGGTTGGGCATAATATAACAATTATATACCTGAAGCTTACACTAGGCGCACAATGAGTTAGATAGTATCTTATTACTACAGTGCGGCCATTCTGACCTTGAGATCACCCGATCTCTTGTACTTTTTAAGATATGCGTTTGCCTAACCAAGGCCGTATATTTGCAACAGCACATACCCCTTTGTATGGTATTCTATATTGTTGGAACCCTTCAACATTCTCCAAGACATATCGGTCATTGCGTAAAACTTTATAAATTTTATATGGGCCTTTAAATTAAGGAATCAACTTTCTACAAACTCCTGCTGTTGAGTCGAAGTTTTTAACTAAAACGTAATCACCTTCATTGTACTGGTTCGCAACCCTCCGTTTACCATTAACGTAATTATTATTATAAGACTGTAAATGCTTTTCGTTTTCCAAGGCGTGCATCCTAATTTCTTTATGAAAAATTTGTTTACGAAACGCTGAAATGTTGACGGTGCGTTTTTTAGTCCAA
>NW_023466879.1:0-7116 GCF_013731165.1 Rhagoletis pomonella
GGCAATGATTACTATATCGTCCGCATGGCTTTGGCAGCGGATACCATAGTCAGAGAGAAGCTGAAGGAGTTCATCCACTACTAGGCTCCATAGAAGGGGGGTAGCAATTTCTCCACATTCGAAGGCCTCCCGAATTTCCGTTCAGTTGGTACATGGCTGTGTCCGTAGACCTACCAACCCTATATGCGTGCTGACAGGGGTATAAGGGTGTTGCCTTCAGAATGTTATGTCTGATATGGTTGTCCACTATCTTCTCCATTGCCTTCAAGACAAAGGAGGTAAGACTTATTGGTCTGAATGACTTCACTAGCGAATAATCTCTTTTACCCTCTATCGGGATAAAGATTACTCGCCCCCTACGCCACAGCTGTGGAATGTTAGCCTCCGCAAGGCTGCTTCTCATTATCTCCACCAGGTGCAGTGTTAGGGTTTCTCCACCCTGTTGTAACGTGACTGGCCGGACGCCATCCACACCTGGGGCTTTGAATCGCTCGAACGAGCCCAGCGCCCATCCGACTGAATTCTGGGTGAATAAGCTTCTGGCCAGTTTCCAGTCAGATGGTCGCGGTCTGGTCCGTCCAACCTCTGGCTCCAGTTCAATGGGGGTGGCCTCCGGGAAGTGTGCCTCAAGCAGAGTGATAGCTCTCTCTTCTAAGCTTCTAGTGTAGGTGCCGTTACTGCGTTTGAGCGCAAGTTCCGTTTACACCGTTCCTCTAGCTAGAACCTTGTGTAGCCTTGCAGCTGCTGGGGTATTCGAAATACCTTCACAGAAGGTCCTGAAGTTGGTTCTCTTCGCCTTCCTAATCTCTTTGCTGTATATCGTTAGCTTAGCTGCATATTCATCCCAACCTTGGCCTTGTTGAATAGCCTGCGCACTTCTTTCCGGAGCGCTGAGAGCTCCCTTGACCAACAAGCGTTTTTTGGACGCCAGGTTTGGTTTGGTCTCGGGGCAGCTGTAGTTAAAGGCGTCGGTCATAATGTTCGTTAGCCTGTTAACCTTATTTTCTAGCGAAAAAACAGCCCTCTCTGTTATTTTCCCTCTCTAAACCCGGTAGGTTCAAAGCTAAGAGCTCTCTGTATTTGTCCCAATTGGCGCTTCTGGGGTTCCTCATCGGAGCGTAAGCCTTGACCTCCGCTCCCAGCACAAATTGGATAATTCTATGGTCAGACATGGAAAGCTCCGTGGACACCCTCCATTGCCTGACCAGATCGTTACCCATATTGTTCCTGAGGGTCATATCAAGGACCTCCTGTCTTACTCTAGTGATGAATGTCGGGCATGATATATGTAGCTTTACTTTGATTTTTGATGTTCGACCACCTGTAATTTTACTTGCACATACACATTTAACACTAGCCGTGTTTTATTTGTCCAGAAATTTAAGCTATTAGCTATTTGCTAGTGATGGTTGAATAAAACATGCCTACTATTGAATTTCGTTCGTACTCGAAAATTCGTTTAGCGATAATTCGGTAATATACCTTTTAGTCAACATTTTAATGTGAATGTTGTATTTAATAAGCACACCAACTAAATATGTTTTAAATTTGTAGCTTAAAATATGCAAACAGATTCTGACTCGAGCTCGTCTTCTACTGAAACTGAATGGGCTACAATTTCTTTTTTTTTTTAAATTTTTATAAATTTTCCAGAAAGTTTGAGACTTCAACTCACATGTCTTTTGTTATAGAATTAACTATATTTTTATAAAAAATTAAAATTAAGTAAGGAAAGAAAAATTTTCAAAACCTGTCAATACATTTTACTACTATTTTCCTGAGCACAACTGTACATACATACGTAATACCTTTGACTTGTTTTAAAGTAATGAATTTTTATATTGATAATACTATATGTATTTAAAAGTCTATTAGTTATTTTTTGTTAAATTAATGCGCTGTTATTTGGTTGTTATATAGTTAATAATAAAAAACACGCTTAAAAGTGAGCTGATTTTTATGGCTTTGTACTAATTTTTGATCCCAACTGTACTGATTATGTCATTATAATATCTGGCCACCCTACACACATGGTTTCAACAAGTTACATTCACATAGCGGCGAAAAAATTACGTCACTGCAAAAATAATACTTCTTTATCGCACACCATCCTGGGTGATCTATATTCGTTCGTTCATGAAATAATGCTGGCAATTTTTGTTATCTTTGAACAATAAGTGCAAATATCAGAAGCGCTAGGAAAGAAAATACGCTGTCAATGAAACGATAATGGCGATAGTACTATAACTATCGATAGTTATTTCATGTGACCAGACTATCGATACTATCGATAGTATCGTCGATAGTTTGACAGCTCTATTAATCAGCTTTGCAGCATTGGCATGCGAATTTTGTGAAAATAAAAAATTACTAAGCTTATGCATGTTAAAATTTTAATCTACAATGGAATAAAAATGGAAAATGTTCTTCGGAAGCTAGTTAGTTACATTGTTTTCTTGAAGGCGACATGTTGATAATGAAATTGCTAAATAAGATAAATATTGCTGTGACTTTTCAGAAGTTTTTTAGTGCGATATATCGATATTATCGACACGGCGATTTTTTCTATTTCGCCATTTCGATATATCGAAAAGCGATATATTTGAAAATATCAACAATCCTAGTCAGCGAGAGAATGAAAGAATATTCGGCGAAGGAAGTAGAAGTAATGAGAAACGTCAAAAGTGTTCTAGAGTTGCCATGACTACGAGCACGGAAGACATGCGGATGTATAATGGCGTTGCAACAGTGGGCAGGAAGTTCAGGGGGCCAATTCTCGTTCTATGTAATGGTGAAGTGAAAATAAAAATCAGCCTTATCATGAATTTAATTTTCCCCGAACCGGTTCTATTTTCACTTATGGTTTCCATGTATTTACATGTATTTATTGTATAGAAATTTTCGGGTGAAATTTTTTTCGGGCGAAACTCAGGATAAGGAAAAATATAAAACTTAGTGAAAATTTAAGTTTTTTACTTTATTATGGCGTACCTAAAGAATACGGACCGTTGAGCTAGAGAAAAAAGAAAACGTGGACGTGGTCCATCGCGTTTTGCTGAGTTTAATGGTAAATTTTTTTTTAGTGCAAATTGACAGGGCGGAGCTAAGGGGGCTAAACTTGGAATTTTCAACATTTTCAAAAGCTTATATTTCGAAAACTATTGAACCAATTTTCAACCTTTCATTCGCTATCCATATCTATGCGTATAATGTATACATACTTCGAGAAAAATAAAAAAACGAAATTATGGCAATTTTTTATAAAAATGTATGTTTTTCGTAACTATAATAAAAGATATGTTTATCAGAAAGAGCACAAAATTTTCAACATTTTCACAAGCTTATATTTCGAAAACTATTGAACCGATTTTCAACCTTTCATTCGCTGTCCATATCTATGCACATAATGTATACATACTACGAGAAAAAGTAAAAAAACGAAATTATGGCAATGTTTTATAAAAATGTATGTTTTTCGTAAAAAATACGCAACTAACTATAATAAAAGATATGTTTATCAGAAAGAGCACAAAAATACCTTTAATTTTACGTATAATTTTATATAGTTAGGTTTAAGTACAACTGCCAACAGTAAAATAAAAAACTGTGTTAATGTTATATTCTCTTAATTTATTTCAATTTCGTAATCATTGTTATCATCATCATTTTCGTCTCCATTCGGAAATTTCAGGGGATTGTTGAGATTCCCCTCATAATTTAAAAAAGTTTCAAAGTTTACGTAGGTTATGCGAAGACGACATTGTTCCGAATCTTTATTCCAAATTTCCCCGCTATTTTCTTTTCTTATATATATAAGAGCATACTTTATAATATATACATGTGGCGCTTTTTTTTTCTTTTTTTATATAAAAGCATACTCTAATATATGAAAATTTCGATTTCGCGCGATGTTTTATTGCAAATTTTCCCCTTCGGCGCTTTTTCTTTTTTATATAAAACGATATTTTAACATATATTTAAACAAATATAATGTGCAGAAGAATTTTTTGTTACAAATCCTATATCAAATTAAAGATATTTTTCTGCTCTTTCTGATAATCATATTTTTTAATATAATTAATTACGTATTTTTTACGAAAAACATCAATTGCCAAATTACGTTTTTGTTCTTTTTCTCGAAATAGGAATACATTATATACGCAAATATGTATCGCATAAAAGGTTCTTCACCACCTTCCTTCTTCATCACCTTTCCAACTGTGCCCATAGTTTTAAAATCGGTTCAATAGTTTTCGAAATATAAGCTTTTAAACATTTTGAAAATTCCACGTTTAGCCCCCCTTAGCACCAACCCTGATAATTTACACAAAAAAAATATGCCATTAAAATCAGGAAAAGGGGGCGGTCCACGCCCACTGTTTCTTTAGCTCAACGGCCCCTATTCTAATTATTGTTTAAACGTTTAACGTGGATTTATTAACGGTTTTTGCTCGATTTTAGGAATAAAATACCGACGAACTAACGACGAACAAACGATTTATCACAGTTAACAAATGAAAATAATGAAATTCGTAAACCTGGGGTGCTAATGCAGGACCTGTAAAATGTAAAAAATTTATTATAAATGTTTGGCTTAGGAACAAACGTTAAAAATGGACGAACAATGAAGAACAAACGACGAACAACCGATTGCAATAATAATTAACCCAAAAAAAATCTGTTGCGGGTGCTAACTACAGGAATTACGTAAAGTGAAAATTGAAAAATTAATTATAAATCTTTGGCTAACGAACAAACGTTAAAAATGGACGAACATTAAAGAACAATCGACGAACTATCGATTGCAATACAAAAATCTTAGTATTTTCACTAATGAGGTGCTACCGTCGGTTGGGTCAAAAAACCTGTATACTCATCAAATCCCACCCGATTTTGATTATTCTATTTTTTCAATAGTGCTTTTATGAATAGTCGTAAAAACAAATTCAGCCAAAACTAAAGGTCTAAAGAGCGATTCCTGGTCCCAGCAATGGCGTATTACCGAATGTAATTTTGACATGATTGAAAGTGCTGCCACATATTTGGTTGGTAAACAATAATATGATTGTCATCGTGACACAATTTTGTTTCGATTTTTGTGTAGTTTCTTATAAAACTTACGATTGCTATAAATTTTGCCCCCTTTTTGTTAAGATTTACAGATTTGATGTCTTCCAACTAAAAAGAAAAGCACGAAAAAACGCACCAAGCACTAAACTCTAAAATTTTCCCGTTTTGAATAAAGTGCGAAAAGCACTAAATTTAGTGCGAAAAGCACCAAGTGGGCAACAATGACCAAACTGAAGCAAAAGCAAATTGAAGTAGAACAAATCCGATGCTAAAATTTTTCAAATGGAAGTGCGCGCATCACTCAGTGGAAGCAGCGGCGGCCACGGATGCCAATGTTGGTTGTTTCCAACCAAACTTGGTTTTTTTTAAATATTTTCGAATTTGGTGGTTCGGTAGTTTTTTTCTGGTTTGGTTGTTTTTTTTTAATTACAAATTAGTATACTTTTTCTTTACTAAAAGTATTACTGCAAATGTAATGTCAAAAATGACTAAACGAATATCAAATATATTAGGATAAAATGTTAATCTGCCGCATTGGATGCTATTACCGTAGTATGTTAACCATGAATACATTTCCAAGCATTTTCGCAGTTTCTCTATCACATGCACATTCGTATTCCTTGTGTTTTGTGTTTGACAACTTCAACTGAAAGGATTAGGATTGTGGCAACAGATCCTACGATGCGCGCCGAATTTGGAAAGCTTTGCGCCATTATCAGCCATTTTTCAGTCATCGACTAACTCTCGCGCCGTGCAGATGTGTCTAGCTAGCGTACTACAGTTGAGCGTGTTTTTGTTTCAGTGAGCAATTTAAACGTGTTTATCGTTTCTCAATCTCAATATAAAATTCATAAATTTAACCCCCCGTAAGTGTTGACCAAATTATTCTGTGTGGCATATGGATTCCCTCGGGAATCGTTATAGCATACTTGCTGAAGACATGCTTAATTCCCCGAAAGAAAAACGCAAAAAAAGCGACCGCGAAAGCACATTTTCCAGCGCTACCAGATGTGAGCACTAACAACAATAGCAACGATCCGAAATTTATTATTATAAAATCCACCGATGCGTCCAAGCCATTGTCAAGTTTTAGCGTTTTCGCAAAAAAGAAGGCACAGAGTACCTGTCAGTGAGTATTCCCCGTGATGACAGCTTACTTATTCTTGCAAAATCCCGCAAAGTAACTGAAAAGTTCATTAAATGCAAAAACTTTGGCGGACTATGCCCTATTTCTGCCAGCTTCCACGATTCCCTAAACACTTGCAAAGGTACTATTTTTGACAAAAATCTGGCACACATCGACGAACAAGAAATTCTAGAAGCTCTTAAACCACAAGGCGTTGTTGCTATATACAAATTTACCAAAACTGTTAACAATGTAAAAATTCCAACAGGCAGAATCGTGCTTTCATTTAATTTGTACAAATTACCTCAGTCGATCGACATAGCATGGTATTCAGTGAGAGTAGAAGAGTACTTTCCTAATCCTATGAGATGTCGCTCATGCCAACTGCTGGGTCATACTATGAAAAGGTGCAGCAACAACTCCACATGTGAAAGATGCAACCTCCCCCCTCACAATGACTTGCCTTGTTTACGAACGATGTGCGCCAACTGTCTCTGCTAAAGACTGCCCAAAGTACTTGCAAGAAAAAGAAGTACTAAAAATTAAAACTCAAAATAAATGCAATTACGCTGAAGCTAGACGCCTTTACAAAATTCAAACCCCCATTAACGTGAATCAAGATCAAACACAGACTGCTTTTACACAGTTCAAGTATTGAATTCAATTCTGCTCGCATGTGGAAGAGAGGGGGTGAGAAGAAAAGGGACGAGTACACATGCGTCTGTACCGTCAAGTCGTTTCAACTTTCTTGCTTTGCTTTTGGCATTTTCGTTGCTTCCCATTTAAAGAACCAAAAACTTGAACACAACAGAATTGAAACGTGTAAAAGCAAATAGAAAACACAAAAGAGAATGAGCAAGAATTACTTCCAAGTACATGAATCATGTAAATCGGGTGATATGCATCAATTCTAAACACAA
>NW_023466880.1:0-7116 GCF_013731165.1 Rhagoletis pomonella
GGCAATGATTACTATATCGTCCGCATGGCTTTGGCAGCGGATACCATTGTCAGAGAGAAGCTGAAGGAGTTCATCCACTACTAGGCTCCATAGAAGGGGGGTAGCAATTTCTCCACATTCGAAGGCCTCCCGAATTTCCGTTCAGTTGGTACATGGCTGTGTCCGTAGACCTACCAACCCTATATGCGTGCTGACAGGGGTATAAGGGTGTTGCCTTCAGAATGTTATGTCTGATATGGTTGTCCACTATCTTCTCCATTGCCTTCAAGACAAAGGAGGTAAGACTTATTGGTCTGAATGACTTCACTAGCGAATAATCTCTTTTACCCTCTATCGGGATAAAGATTACTCGCCCCCTACGCCACAGCTGTGGAATGTTAGCCTCCGCAAGGCTGCTTCTCATTATCTCCACCAGGTGCAGTGTTAGGGTTTCTCCACCCTGTTGTAACGTGACTGGCCGGACGCCATCCACACCTGGGGCTTTGAATCGCTCGAACGAGCCCAGCGCCCATCCGACTGAATTCTGGGTGAATAAGCTTCTGGCCAGTTTCCAGTCAGATGGTCGCGGTCTGGTCCGTCCAACCTCTGGCTCCAGTTCAATGGGGGTGGCCTCCGGGAAGTGTGCCTCAAGCAGAGTGATAGCTCTCTCTTCTAAGCTTCTAGTGTAGGTGCCGTTACTGCGTTTGAGCGCAAGTTCCGTTTACACCGTTCCTCTAGCTAGAACCTTGTGTAGCCTTGCAGCTGCTGGGGTATTCGAAATACCTTCACAGAAGGTCCTGAAGTTGGTTCTCTTCGCCTTCCTAATCTCTTTGCTGTATATCGTTAGCTTAGCTGCATATTCATCCCAACCTTGGCCTTGTTGAATAGCCTGCGCACTTCTTTCCGGAGCGCTGAGAGCTCCCTTGACCAACAAGCGTTTTTGGACGCCAGGTTTGGTTTGGTCTCGGGGCAGCTGTAGTTAAAGGCGTCGGTCATAATGTTCGTTAGCCTGTTAACCTTATTTTCTAGCGAAAAACAGCCCTCTCTGTTATTTTCCCTCTCTAAACCCGGTAGGTTCAAAGCTAAGAGCTCTCTGTATTTGTCCCAATTGGCGCTTCTGGGGTTCCTCATCGGAGCGTAAGCCTTGACCTCCGCTCCCAGCACAAATTGGATAATTCTATGGTCAGACATGGAAAGCTCCGTGGACACCCTCCATTGCCTGACCAGATCGTTACCCATATTGTTCCTGAGGGTCATATCAAGGACCTCCTGTCTTACTCTAGTGATGAATGTCGGGCATGATATATGTAGCTTTACTTTGATTTTTGATGTTCGACCACCTGTAATTTTACTTGCACATACACATTTAACACTAGCCGTGTTTTATTTGTCCAGAAATTTAAGCTATTAGCTATTTGCTTGTGATGGTTGAATAAAACATGCCTACTATTGAATTTCGTTCGTACTCGAAAATTCGTTTAGCGATAATTCGGTAATATACCTTTTAGTCAACATTTTAATGTGAATGTTGTATTTAATAAGCACACCAACTAAATATGTTTTAAATTTGTAGCTTAAAATATGCAAACAGATTCTGACTCGAGCTCGTCTTCTACTGAAACTGAATGGGCTACAATTTCTTTTTTTTTTTAAATTTTTATAAATTTTCCAGAAAGTTTGAGACTTCAACTCACATGTCTTTTGTTATAGAATTAACTATATTTTTATAAAAAATTAAAATTAAGTAAGGAAAGAAAAATTTTCAAAACCTGTCAATACATTTTACTACTATTTTCCTGAGCACAACTGTACATACATACGTAATACCTTTGACTTGTTTTAAAGTAATGAATTTTTATATTGATAATACTATATGTATTTAAAAGTCTATTAGTTATTTTTTGTTAAATTAATGCGCTGTTATTTGGTTGTTATATAGTTAATAATAAAAAACACGCTTAAAAGTGAGCTGATTTTTATGGCTTTGTACTAATTTTTGATCCCAACTGTACTGATTATGTCATTATAATATCTGGCCACCCTACACACATGGTTTCAACAAGTTACATTCACATAGCGGCGAAAAAATTACGTCACTGCAAAAATAATACTTCTTTATCGCACACCATCCTGGGTGATCTATATTCGTTCGTTCATGAAATAATGCTGGCAATTTTTGTTATCTTTGAACAATAAGTGCAAATATCAGAAGCGCTAGGAAAGAAAATACGCTGTCAATGAAACGATAATGGCGATAGTACTATAACTATCGATAGTTATTTCATGTGACCAGACTATCGATACTATCGATAGTATCGTCGATAGTTTGACAGCTCTATTAATCAGCTTTGCAGCATTGGCATGCGAATTTTGTGAAAATAAAAAAATACTAAGCTTATGCATGTTAAAATTTTAATCTACAATGGAATAAAAATGGAAAATGTTCTTCGGAAGCTAGTTAGTTACATTGTTTTCTTGAAGGCGACATGTTGATAATGAAATTGCTAAATAAGATAAATATTGCTGTGACTTTTCAGAAGTTTTTTAGTGCGATATATCGATATTATCGACACGGCGATTTTTTCTATTTCGCCATTTCGATATATCGAAAAGCGATATATTTGAAAATATCAACAATCCTAGTCAGCGAGAGAATGAAAGAATATTCGGCGAAGGAAGTAGAAGTAATGAGAAACGTCAAAAGTGTTCTAGAGTTGCCATGACTACGAGCACGGAAGACATGCGGATGTATAATGGCGTTGCAACAGTGGGCAGGAAGTTCAGGGGGCCAATTCTCGTTCTATGTAATGGTGAAGTGAAAATAAAAATCAGCCTTATCATGAATTTAATTTTCCCCGAACCGGTTCTATTTTCACTTATGGTTTCCATGTATTTACATGTATTTATTGTATAGAAATTTTCGGGTGAAATTTTTTTCGGGCGAAACTCAGGATAAGGAAAAATATAAAACTTAGTGAAAATTTAAGTTTTTTACTTTATTATGGCGTACCTAAAGAATACGGACCGTTGAGCTAGAGAAAAAAGAAAACGTGGACGTGGTCCATCGCGTTTTGCTGAGTTTAATGGTAAATTTTTTTTTAGTGCAAATTGACAGGGCGGAGCTAAGGGGGCTAAACTTGGAATTTTCAACATTTTCAAAAGCTTATATTTCGAAAACTATTGAACCAATTTTCAACCTTTCATTCGCTATCCATATCTATGCGTATAATGTATACATACTTCGAGAAAAATAAAAAAACGAAATTATGGCAATTTTTTATAAAAATGTATGTTTTTCGTAACTATAATAAAAGATATGTTTATCAGAAAGAGCACAAAATTTTCAACATTTTCACAAGCTTATATTTCGAAAACTATTGAACCGATTTTCAACCTTTCATTCGCTGTCCATATCTATGCACATACTGTATACATACTACGAGAAAAAGTAAAAAAACGAAATTATGGCAATGTTTTATAAAAATGTATGTTTTTCGTAAAAAATACGCAACTAACTATAATAAAAGATATGTTTATCAGAAAGAGCACAAAAATACCTTTAATTTTACGTATAATTTTATATAGTTAGGTTTAAGTACAACTGCCAACAGTAAAATAAAAAACTGTGTTAATGTTATATTCTCTTAATTTATTTCAATTTCGTAATCATTGTTATCATCATCATTTTCGTCTCCATTCGGAAATTTCAGGGGATTGTTGAGATTCCCCTCATAATTTAAAAAAGTTTCAAAGTTTACGTAGGTTATGCGAAGACGACATTGTTCCGAATCTTTATTCCAAATTTCCCCGCTATTTTCTTTTCTTATATATATAAGAGCATACTTTATAATATATACATGTGGCGCTTTTTTTTTCTTTTTTTATATAAAAGCATACTCTAATATATGAAAATTTCGATTTCGCGCGATGTTTTATTGCAAATTTTCCCCTTCGGCGCTTTTTCTTTTTTATATAAAACGATATTTTAACATATATTTAAACAAATATAATGTGCAGAAGAATTTTTTGTTACAAATCCTATATCAAATTAAAGATATTTTTCTGCTCTTTCTGATAATCATATTTTTTAATATAATTAATTACGTATTTTTTACGAAAAACATCAATTGCCAAATTACGTTTTTGTTCTTTTTCTCGAAATAGGAATACATTATATACGCAAATATGTATCGCATAAAAGGTTCTTCACCACCTTCCTTCCTTCATCACCTTTCCAACTGTGCCCATAGTTTTAAAATCGGTTCAATAGTTTTCGAAATATAAGCTTTTAAACATTTTGAAAATTCCACGTTTAGCCCCCCTTAGCACCAACCCTGATAATTTACACAAAAAAAATATGCCATTAAAATCAGGAAAAGGGGGCGGTCCACGCCCACTGTTTCTTTAGCTCAACGGCCCCTATTCTAATTATTGTTTAAACGTTTAACGTGGATTTATTAACGGTTTTTGCTCGATTTTAGGAATAAAATACCGACGAACTAACGACGAACAAACGATTTATCACAGTTAACAAATGAAAATAATGAAATTCGTAAACCTGGGGTGCTAATGCAGGACCTGTAAAATGTAAAAAATTTATTATAAATGTTTGGCTTAGGAACAAACGTTAAAAATGGACGAACAATGAAGAACAAACGACGAACAACCGATTGCAATAATAATTAACCCAAAAAAAAATCTGTTGCGGGTGCTAACTACAGGAATTACGTAAAGTGAAAATTGAAAAATTAATTATAAATCTTTGGCTAACGAACAAACGTTAAAAATGGACGAACATTAAAGAACAATCGACGAACTATCGATTGCAATACAAAAATCTTAGTATTTTCACTAATGAGGTGCTACCGTCGGTTGGGTCAAAAAACCTGTATACTCATCAAATCCCACCCGATTTTGATAATTCTATTTTTTCAATAGTGCTTTTATGAATAGTCGTAAAAACAAATTCAGCCAAAACTAAAGGTCTAAAGAGCGATTCCTGGTCCCAGCAATGGCGTATTACCGAATGTAATTTTGACATGATTGAAAGTGCTGCCACATATTTGGTTGGTAAACAATAATATGATTGTCATCGTGACACAATTTTGTTTCGATTTTTGTGTAGTTTCTTATAAAACTTACGATTGCTATAAATTTTGCCCCCTTTTTGTTAAGATTTACAGATTTGATGTCTTCCAACTAAAAAGAAAAGCACGAAAAAACGCACCAAGCACTAAACTCTAAAATTTTCCCGTTTTGAATAAAGTGCGAAAAGCACTAAATTTAGTGCGAAAAGCACCAAGTGGGCAACAATGACCAAACTGAAGCAAAAGCAAATTGAAGTAGAACAAATCCGATGCTAAAATTTTTCAAATGGAAGTGCGCGCATCACTCAGTGGAAGCAGCGGCGGCCACGGATGCCAATGTTGGTTGTTTCCAACCAAACTTGGTTTTTTTTAAATATTTTCGAATTTGGTGGTTCGGTAGTTTTTTTCTGGTTTGGTTGTTTTTTTTTAATTACAAATTAGTATACTTTTTCTTTACTAAAAGTATTACTGCAAATGTAATGTCAAAAATGACTAAACGAATATCAAATATATTAGGATAAAATGTTAATCTGCCGCATTGGATGCTATTACCGTAGTATGTTAACCATGAATACATTTCCAAGCATTTTCGCAGTTTCTCTATCACATGCACATTCGTATTCCTTGTGTTTTGTGTTTGACAACTTCAACTGAAAGGATTAGGATTGTGGCAACAGATCCTACGATGCGCGCCGAATTTGGAAAGCTTTGCGCCATTATCAGCCATTTTTCAGTCATCGACTAACTCTCGCGCCGTGCAGATGTGTCTAGCTAGCGTACTACAGTTGAGCGTGTTTTTGTTTCAGTGAGCAATTTAAACGTGTTTATCGTTTCTCAATCTCAATATAAAATTCATAAATTTAACCCCCCGTAAGTGTTGACCAAATTATTCTGTGTGGCATATGGATTCCCTCGGGAATCGTTATAGCATACTTGCTGAAGACATGCTTAATTCCCCGAAAGAAAAACGCAAAAAAGCGACCGCGAAAGCACATTTTCCAGCGCTACCAGATGTGAGCACTAACAACAATAGCAACGATCCGAAATTTATTATTATAAAATCCACCGATGCGTCCAAGCCATTGTCAAGTTTTAGCGTTTTCGCAAAAAAGAAGGCACAGAGTACCTGTCAGTGAGTATTCCCCGTGATGACAGCTTACTTATTCTTGCAAAATCCCGCAAAGTAACTGAAAAGTTCATTAAATGCAAAAACTTTGGCGGACTATGCCCTATTTCTGCCAGCTTCCACGATTCCCTAAACACTTGCAAAGGTACTATTTTTGACAAAAATCTGGCACACATCGACGAACAAGAAATTCTAGAAGCTCTTAAACCACAAGGCGTTGTTGCTATATACAAATTTACCAAAACTGTTAACAATGTAAAAATTCCAACAGGCAGAATCGTGCTTTCATTTAATTTGTACAAATTACCTCAGTCGATCGACATAGCATGGTATTCAGTGAGAGTAGAAGAGTACTTTCCTAATCCTATGAGATGTCGCTCATGCCAACTGCTGGGTCATACTATGAAAAGGTGCAGCAACAACTCCACATGTGAAAGATGCAACCTCCCCCCTCACAATGACTTGCCTTGTTTACGAACGATGTGCGCCAAACTGTCTCTGCTAAAGACTGCCCAAAGTACTTGCAAGAAAAAGAAGTACTAAAAATTAAAACTCAAAATAAATGCAATTACGCTGAAGCTAGACGCCTTTACAAAATTCAAACCCCCATTAACGTGAATCAAGATCAAACACAGACTGCTTTTACACAGTTCAAGTATTGAATTCAATTCTGCTCGCATGTGGAAGAGAGGGGGTGAGAAGAAAAGGGACGAGTACACATGCGTCTGTACCGTCAAGTCGTTTCAACTTTCTTGCTTTGCTTTTGGCATTTTCGTTGCTTCCCATTTAAAGAACCAAAAACTTGAACACAACAGAATTGAAACGTGTAAAAGCAAATAGAAAACACAAAAGAGAATGAGCAAGAATTACTTCCAAGTACATGAATCATGTAAATCGGGTGATATGCATCAATTCTAAACACAA
>NW_023466881.1:0-7115 GCF_013731165.1 Rhagoletis pomonella
ACCAATGATCCCAACGGATTTTCCATTTACGTTTAAACGTGCCCAGGGCTCGAATCGTAACATCCGTTCATAATCCGAAAAATGTGTTTTTACGTGACGAGTAGTACGATATCGTATGTGACGATTCGACCCCAGTTTCCAGTAGAGACATGCTTTTCCATTACCATCAATAAGTCCCAAAGGCAAACCTTCAACGTTGTCGGCATTGATCTTCGTAACGAAGTGTTTACGCATGGCTAACTATGGTTGCGTTCCCTAACTCACAAGAAGTTGCAAGAATTTACGGGAATTTACCAGAAAGCGTTCCCGTACTCGGTTCTCTGGCTTCTTTTGCCTTTTGACAGTTTTACAGGTTTTAACCCAGAAAAGTTGGGGAACGCAACTTATATGTGGCACTTTCACGTATCGGTTCATCAGAAAATCAAACTTTTCTTATTCAAGGAAATGGAAATGAAACGCGAAACGTTGTTTTTACTGAAGTGTACAACAACTAAAATTCAAATAACTCTATTTTATAAGCATTACTACTACATATTTAATTTATGCTGTACATTCCTTATATGAAAAAAGTATAAAATATATTCATACACACATATGTATGTGTATTTTAAGCCTTTTATTATTAAAATCTTTAAGGACGTTTGTAAATGTATTTAAAAGATTAAAGATCCGTGGCGAAACTTAGGGTAACAATGGCCGGATGAATTATGGATACTAATAAAGGCAACATTCTTCTCCTGAAGAGGTTTTCCCACTTGAGTTTCAATACGGGTTCTCCTTAACGTTGATGCAAAATTGCTCACGAGGCGTAGCGAAGCACGCCGGGTATTAGCCAGTTTGTGTATAAAGAATATTCTAACATCACCGTCAACATAACACAGTCACCAAATTCAGCCACCGCACTGCCAAGTACAGATTGGCTATTGCTCTTTAAAAAAACATTTCGAAAATTCCCTTTACATGCATTTTCGTACAATCGAAAGAGTATTAAGTAAATTGTTTACAAAATTTAGGCGAAAAGAAATGATGGCTAAATACCAAGAATGAGGTCAAAACTGAATACAACAAAAATCGTTTCTGAAACAATATAGACGTCTAGTATTTGGAACCAACGAATAATGTACATACATATGTATGTACGTAGTTCGGAAAATGCAGTCATTCTATGTATGTACATGTGCCTGTGTTCAAATAATATTGGATGAGGACTATCGGCGGCAACGAAACCAACCGCAGCAACAGCTGCTGGCTGTGGGATCGGCGGACGAGCGAATGGCCAAATGAACGTTTTGTAGGCCGAAAGAGAGAAAAAATTTGTTTTTCATTCATTTTTAATACAGAAATTTAATTTATTTTTAGAAAACTGAAATATGCGTCTATTTCGTTGGGTCGCTAGCTTAAAAAGAAATTCTTGTGCGAGTACGAAAGACGTGTTCTCGAGCGAGTCGTTTTCGTTGTCGTTTGTGTTAAATATGTAATTACAGAATTTACGAAATAGTTTTATGATTTTATTGGAATTTATAAAATAGTTACCAAGTTTGGGAAAAAATTAGTAGTATGTGGCACGCGTACAATACGTTTGGTGTGCTACTTTCGAGCTGTCAGTTCGCACTGAATCTTGTCTAATTTGTGTTCTTTTTTGCCCAATAGTGAGGTCATCCTACTCGTTTTTGAAATTTCCGAAAATGTGTTCACTGGCCGCATTGAAGTGTCCACTTTGTGCGCAGACAAATTTTCCGAATATCGACGCGTTGCGTATCAGTTTAATTAAAGCGGCCAATGGGCCACTGGCCTGTCCCATTTGCCATGAACTCTTTTTGGGTTTGGACAAGTTGACCATTCATCTATTTAGCCATACAAGCGTAATGATGAGTGCAGCAACAGAGGCGGCAGCAGCGGCGACAGATACCAGAAGACCAGTGGAAACTGAAATGACGAAAAAGGCAGCGGTGAAGTCAGAGATGAAATTAGAAACGCAAGATGCAACCAGCTCATCATCTGCACGAATGAAGCGTTCTAATAAGGAAAAGAAAACTAAAAAATCGCGACAAGTTGTCGAAGTTGCACCACAAAGAGTGGAAAATGTAAATGTCAGTACTGCGTTTAGTCAGCAAGCGGTTGTTGGCACAAATGATAAATCTGAAAAGGGATCGGCGGCCACCCTCTCCACGTGTGATATTTGTGAGTTTACCTTTCGTGATGAGGAGCTGCGCAACATGCACTTTCGTCTTGTTCATCAGAACGTGAGCCACACCAGCAACGATCACTCAGCCAATGCCGTCACTTCCACCGAACCCGATTTCAAATGTCATCTTTGTTCGAAGACCTTCAAAATGAAGGGTTCTCTACGCGTGCATTTGAAAGTCGTACACCTAATGTGCTTGCCCTACTCAGGCAACAGTCCCAAACTAAGCATATGCGATCGCATACGACACAAGGAGTCCAAGGTTGGGACAACTGCCAGCAAAGTTGGTCCACTCAATGTGCCGCAGTCCACGTCATTGAAAACGGATATTAGCGACGAGCAAATATTGCCGCAACCACCAGTACTAACCGCACAGCAGTCATTGCAACCACAACAACAAATAACATTGACCGCAAACTCGCCACAGGTCGCGCCGCAAGTGTCCAATGGATTTACGTTCGGTGCACTGACTTTGTTACCCGCGCCATCGGTAGCGGCTAATGCAATGGGCAGTTTGTTGAATTTGAATAGTAACGGTGAATTTGTGCATGCTGTAGAGGGCGCGCCGCTAAATTCAAATGTGCTGTTAGTCATTAATACAAACCCGGCAGCCGCGGCCGGCATAGACGCGGTGACCACGGCGATTGCTGGTGGCGGCGCAACTGCGGAGCCACAGGGTAAAACTGCAGCGGAAAGCTCCAAAATGTGGAAGTGTAATGAATGCGCGAAAACCTTCACCACAAAATACTTCTTGAAAAAGCATAAGCGTCTGCATACGGGTGAGCAAAAAATGGTAAAAAAGTTATGCTGCTTCAAAGCTTTCAGTACATATTTTATTTTTTTAGAAATACTACGTGTATCCTCAAACCATTTACTTATGTATTCTTACTCTCCTTCTACCCGCGGCAATACATCCCATAAATCCTGTAACTTGTAGCCGTCACGTATACGCTCCATTGCGAATCCCAACTCTTTGCAATAGACCGGTTCCCGTGTTGGTGCCTCAGTGCCGGTTATTGCAGTACCTTCTGCCAAATAGGTATTAAGTTTTGTGTTGACCTCGCGCTCTTGACGTTCATCGATCTCCAGAAACTCATCGGGCTTGAATTCTTCGGCCTCTTTCATGCTAGCTAATCGTTTTTGTGCTTCCGCTGAGTCATAACGCACGCCAAAGTTGGGATTCTCCGAATAAATGGCATGCAGTGATATGAGTTCCTTGTAGATTTCATTCAGCCGTTCAACGGGGTCTATGCGAAAGCCGAGCACATAGCCACCTCCAGTTTCGGCTGTTTGTATAACTAGCGCGGGCCCATACTTCGACTCACGAATGCGTATCTGTAAATAGAAGAAGATAAACATGTGTATGTGCATACATATGTAAATAGGAGAATAACGTGAGGAGCTAAATTGGAAAACATAAAAACATCTATCGGGAAGGGAAATATATAGAATGTGAGGGATGCTCTTGATGATGTCATCAGGCAACAAGTTAGAAAGAAAAAGCGAATCGCGTTGAGGAAATGTAGTCACCAACTACTTTCTTTGCGACAACGCTTTTGAGGTCTTATGCTCAACATGTGACTTCCATGGAAGCTTGAAATCCAGAATTACTCCTAGATACTTGACTTAAATTGTGGTTGCCTTAAAGGGAGTTGAACCATCCGAAGGTTGGTTCTAGTGAAGAGCACAACGCTAGTCTTGGTTGGGTTAGCAAACAGCCCATGCTCACTACACAAAATGTCAATCATATTCAGTGTTCGTTGCGATTTCCGGCAAACAACTGTCAGAGAATGCCCCGTAATGAGCTAGGCCACATGATCTGCATAGGCCTGGACAACTACTACAACGGCAAGTCTTTGTCTTGTCCTAGTTTGTCACTAAACCAACTTCTTTTGCCATCTGTTCTAAGTTGCACTCTAAATGTTTTACTTCATAAAGTGACAGATTGTCTTATAAACTGAGAATTTAAAATAATCTGCTGGATTAGAAAATGTAACATGTTGGGGATAGTGAAGAATACACGAGAATTACTGCTCTCTATTCAATGAAGAATTAGGAACCAATTAGTATTGAAGTTGTTCTGAAAAAGTCGTGAACTGGTCCCGAAAGGGTTTCGAACAAGTCTTAAAACGGTTTTATCATGATCCCTTACCCGAAATAGTCCTGAAACGGTCTAAAAATTATTCCGAATTAGTCCCGAAATGCTCCTGAAATAGTCCTAAACAGGCCCAAGGTTTTGGTCGAGAAAGTCGGGAACTTGTGCCAAAAGAATCTCGAAAAAGTCTTAACCCGATCCCGAAGTGCTTCAGTATCACTCCTAAAATGGTCCCAAACTAGCCCCAAAATGGACACAAAATAATCCTAAGCTATGTAGACCCAAAATTGTCCTGAACTAGTCTCGAAATAGTCCTTAACCAGTCTCGAAATGGTCCACATCTAGGCTTAAAATGGTCCTCAAATAGTTGGGAATTAGTCCCGAAACTGTACCGAAAGCGTATAAAAATCATCTCGAACTAGTCCCGACATGGTCCTAACCTAGTCGTCGCTAGCCCTGAATTAGAGAAATGTTCATTTCCACACAAGAATAATTACAGATTTTCTGATGGGTTACACATAAAGCAGATAAACATTTTATGCTGGGTTAACCCAAATTTTTGCCACACTGAGAGCTAAGATGTTTACACATCAAAAATCGATCTAAAACTTATAACTTCACTACCCTATTACAAAAGTTATGAATTTACGGTTATCGAATTTACGAAATTTTAATATAGAAATAGATAGTCGCGTGACATACGCGAACCCAGCGACTTATCAGAGAGGCTACCAAGAATTTTGAATAAATAGTTATAAGAAAAATTGCGGTGGGCCAAGCAAAACGTCAATAGGCGATTTCTCAGAAATTCCAACGACCAGATGAGATAAAGTAGTTCGGGCCAACGACATAATAATAATAATAATAATAGATTGGTGCTTACACATATGTTAGTGTTTGGCCGAGCTTCTCCTCCAATTTGTGGCGTGCGCCTTGATGTTGTCACACAAAGCGGAGGGACCTACAGTTTTACGCCGACTCCGAACGGCGATTGTATTTTTATGAGAAGCTGTTTTTCATGGCAGAAATACACTCGGAGGTTTGCCATTCCTGCCGAGGGACGACCGCTGTTAAGAAAAAACCTTTTCCTATATTTTTTGACCAGGGCTTGAACCCAGGCGTTGCGGAGTGGAAGCGCGCACTGCTTACCACTACACCACAGCGGGCCATCGACATACATATGTACATTAGGGCGGTCCAAAAAGTGTAAAGTCCGAATTTTAATGTTCTCACACCCTAGGATTGTTCTATATCGTAAAAAGTATACCGATTTTTTTTTTATTTTGAAATCAAAAAATTTTTAGAGGTCGCTCAAAGTGCTGAAACTTTTCCATATACACATTTTATATGGAAAATCCACTTTTCATAGAAATTGTATACATAGAATTCTTGAAAATC
The DNA here is from genome assembly GCF_013731165.1 of Rhagoletis pomonella. NCBI lineage: Eukaryota > Metazoa > Arthropoda > Insecta > Diptera > Tephritidae > Rhagoletis > Rhagoletis pomonella. The sequence continues at coordinate 5,679 of NW_023466881.1, forward strand.
AATACTTTTCGATCGGACAACTCACGTTCTCTTCAGGAGACGTTCAATAGTAATACCCAATTGCTTATTTAACCATTTTTTAATACTAACGATTTTTTATTGGTTGCCCCAACCAATCAACAGTAGCCATTTGACATAAGAAGCCGTTAGGCGAAGAAAGAAAGAAAGAAGGAAGGTACTGCTATTATACATATTTACGTACATACATATTAGTTGCGATGCCGTACGAGTCCGGACTAGTCAGAAATAGTCAGAATCAGTCAGATTTTACTGGAAATCGATCCCGTACTCGGTTCTCTGACTATTGAGAGGACAAAAAAGAGAGTAAATATGATTCTCTCTCTGACAGAAGTTACCAGTTTTAGTCCGAGAATTTTTTGCTGGTAAATGTGTCAAACGATCAGCTGTAGTGTGTTTGGCAACCAAATTGTAAACAAAAGAAAAGTGCACTCTGCTAATTCATGTTGAAAAGTATTTAATTACTTGTTTAAGTGGATTCTAATGAATTGGAAAGTATTTTTGGTTATTTACATGTGTGAGCTGAGTGTGTTTACATTCAAAATAAGCAAAAATTTACAACCAAAATTTGGAGGTTATGTTGAAGTTGACAGCAGTTACCATTTTTTACTAGAAAGCGATCCCGTACTTTTCAATGTTACTCTTTCGCTCTGAGCGAATTTTTATTTTTTGACTAGTCCGAGTCCGAGGAATACGGGATTGCACCTATTAATACTAATGGATACTTACGTTCGCAATTTGTAGATAGGGTAAACTAATATTGAAAGTATCATTGGCATCGGCAAACCACACCAAACGTATATTGGTCACCACAAATGAACCCAAATTGCCTTGATCGCTAGACAAATTCCAAACACCGTTAACATTATTATAGACCAATTCGTCTGGCATAATTATCAGTTGTCCCGATAGTACAATGGCGCCACGTAATTTCAGGTCTCTGTACAGGTAGGTGCGTTGATATAATCTGAAGCGAAAATGCACCAAATAAAGAAAGCGTACCATTTTAAATTGAATTAAATATGAATGTAATATGTATGTACATACTGATATATTTCGAAAACGCTTTGAAAAATTGGCTTATTTTTGCGTGCCGTATCGCCAGAGACATCAGTGAAGAGAAATTCAAAACGCGTATTACTGCCGGTTGCCAGTATGTAGAGCGCTTGGGTAGGGCCACCCACTTTGGGGACCACTGAGCGTGTGTTGGTGTTGACAAAGCGAGCATAGCCGATAGCTTAAATATGAGAAAAATCAATTAAAAGTGTTTAAGGATTATATTTGAGAAATATCTACTTTTGCTAAGTACTCTATTTTCCTCTTACACAAATTATATTTTTTATGCGATAGGGAATACCAAATAATACGCAAATTGGTTGCTAAGAGTCGTCCAGTATCTCCAGGATTGCCTTTCGTATC
>NW_023466882.1:0-7114 GCF_013731165.1 Rhagoletis pomonella
AATGCCGTTATAACATTTTCAATATCTCAATTCTATCGACTAGGTGTTTGGTGTCAAGTTAGCACTACATACCATTTTTTCTTAAAAAACGAAAGCTACAAATTTTTGTTGTAACCTTTTCAATATCTCAATTCTGTTGCCAATGGTGCATGGTGTCAAGTTAGCACTACATACTAAATGTTGTTCGAAAAAGGGTTGTAATGCGATAAAAGCATACAATTTGCAACCCTACAAATTACCTTGTATGAACACACCCTAAAGCTAATCTAATACAATAATTTACGATATTAAAAATGCAACACTGTTCTATGTACAAAAGCAGCTAGGTTTAAGACGAAAGTGAAAAATAAATTAGCGGCATTATTGCGCGTACCATTCAAGCGACAAGTTGTGCTTCATTTTTATAAAGCGGGTTCGGCTGCCCGGCAATTGGGGAGTACAGCACCTGCTCCAGTACATATTTGTGCGTGCTAAGCACCCCACAAGCGGGGCCATTGCAACTTAGCACGACAGCGGCAAGCAGCAGCATACAGCGGAGCGCTAGGGCTCCCACGCCAAAGCAGGCGTTGGCCGGCAGCAGCGCCGGCGGAGCACCAGGGCTCCAGCGAGACCCCTAAATACAACGAAGTGGATTAATTCACTTCGACATGGCGACCGTGACAGGACCTGGCGAAATGGCGGCCCGCGGGCATAGCAAAAGGCCCAAGACAATAAGAAAAAAAAAAAATTATAAAAAAGTGCATTAGTGCATAACCAAAAAAAAAAAAAAAAAGTAAAATAAAATGAATTGAATTTGATTAAAGATCTTTTTTTTACTAATGTATCGGTGGTGGTAGCAGCTATTCAACAAAATTATTACAAAAAAAATTACAAAAAAAATAAAAAAATAAAAAACATTTAAAAATTACAAAAAAAAAAAAAATACTTTCAAAAACTACATATATCTATATACAAAAAAAAATAAAAACTCAAAATTGCAAGAAAACTCAAAATTTCACAAAACTAAAAACGTATATGTGCATTAGGCTGGGTCGATTTTGTATGGGGGAAAATAAAAGGCATTTGACCGTATTGTAATAGTAATACTATCATGTCTTAGGTCTAAGCCAATTGTTATTGGCCACGAAAGATTAATTTAAAACCTATATTTAGCCCGCGCAATTGAATCAAAGTGTATGAATTTTTAAAATTAAACTTTGGCTTGTAATATCTATAGTATGCGTTAATTGTTATAAACAGGACGATATATCAAATTAAGGGTTATTAAATTTAGTATTTTACGTTCATTTATCATTTTTCAATAAGTCTACTAGTTTTTCGATATTAAGATAAAACTTACAAAAACTATAATTTTCCCTTATGAAGTTACAATTCTTCATTACTTCAGCAACCAAGTGAAAAATTCAAAAAAGTGAGACGAGATTTATTTCAAACGTTCTAATGTTTTCGGATTTTATATAATATTAAGTGGGCCACGCCGATTTGGTCAGTTTTCAAGATTGTGGTGAATGAACTCAAACATGTATTGTCAAAGATTAGGAATCGTTTGATAAGTTAATATAAGTTTCAAGCATATAAGTATTTACATACATTAACATAATACCATTAGGGTGAGAAACGCCCATTTTAAGTCCATTTATGCAGTCTCGAAAATTGTTCGCGGTTTATAAATCTGCCGTTATATGAAAGTAGGGGACGTGCAATAAGTGTTTCGATATACATACTTAAATATTTTAGTTAATTCCATTATGTGAAAAAGTGACTGTAGGTAAATGCAATAGTATTTAACATATCCTGGGAAATCCTTTTGAGGACTCTCCAATTGGACGATATTGCTATGCATTTAGCTTGAACGAAAAAAGTCACTCCCTGAAACACTTTTCTGGAATCCGGTTCTACCATTTAAAAGTTATTTATACAATTGAAGAGAAATTTTTTTAGAAAAAAACTGGAGATCCACTTAAGTTTTTCGATACAACTTTGGTAAATGTTACTCGGTCGGTACTTAATAATTACCGAATTGAAGGCGAGACTCAATGTTACTGATTTTTGATAACAATATGATTAAAATCGTTCAGATTATAAACAAATTATTTTAAAATAAAAAAAATTTTGAACAATTTGTTTTGTCATTTTCTTATATTTGCAATTTTTATATTGTATGCATAAACATAAGTAAACCAATTAGTGTTTCTAGAAGTTGTGCCTGTTCAGTGTTTCCATACTCATTTGCATAAACAAAATTTTTCCACGATGATTGAAAATAATGGCTTTTCTATTAGAGCTACCGAAATTGTTCCGAAATTTGCGAAAATTCGCAAACTATAGCTAATATTGAAAAATGATTAGAATATTTGGAACCAGCGACCTAAATGCACGCCAGTAACATTAATGCTGTTCTTTACATATTGTGACAATAGGCCTGTGCAATTATCAAGAGAACAATTAAAATTTTATTGAAAACAGATAACATTGAGGATAACGATAAGCTAAAGGGCTGCGAGAAATGAAATTTTACTTTATATTTTGCGTAAACGGATTCAATATCTAATAATGTGCACCAAAACTTTTTGCCGAACCCAGAATTTTTAACAAGAATTGGTCTTATTCGACTAGTGTGCTGTGGGTCACTTTGCGGTCGATGCGCGGGCTCTTACAACTAAAATAAAATACTAATATTTTGCAGGCTTGTTGTTGACTTCATGATACAACATATTTTCACTATTACCAAGGGATTTGAGAAAAATTAGATTTTCGACCCGCCCTAATGTGCATACATATGTATGTTCAAAAACATACAAACGAAAATTAAAATGAACTTACAAAAAACAAAAATGTGGCAGTTATAGTTATAACGGAAAATGATTACATGGAAAAAAAAACTTTAGAAAAATTACAAAAAAATATAAAAAAACTCAAAAAATCCAAAAAAAAAATCGGTTGTACCAAATTAAAAAAAAAAATTACAAACGTAAACCAAAAAATAAAAACCAAAAAAAATCGGTTGTGCCAAATTTTAAAATATTTAAAACATCAAATGCGAGACAAGTGCAGTGGCTGGTGGCTAAAGTGGGTTTTTTTTTATATAAAAACAAAAACAGTGGCTGGAGGTACAGCAATCAAAAACTGCAAACTCATTAAAAATTGTTCCTTTAAAAAACTAAAACAAATAAACGAACAACGTAGAACTAAATTAAAAGCACGCGAAAAAAAGGTTGTTTTAGTGCGTGACTGTACCACCAGATATACCACGCCACCATTCAACAGCCGTTATAACGGCGCATAAAACCACGCCACTAAATAACGCCAAAAACACCGTAACTCCGTTACAACGGCATATATAACCACGCCACCTAACGCCAAATGCATACATACATACATATATCGCTAAGCCAAGGCGCGATATCTGCGTAGCAACTGCACCGAAGACGACTACAAGATTTGCAGCAACAACAACATCAACGAGTCAACAGCAACGAGTAGCAGTTTTCAGCTTTTGGGTATGACATACTATTGTGAAACACCATTACATTTTATAATAAATTCAAAACTTTGCATTATATTCCTTTAAAACTTTGCTAAAATTTTTACAACTTAAATATTTTCTGAAACTTTGGATTGTATTCTCAAACAAAATTTTAAATACCTACTGTACTTCACTTGTATTACATACATACATTCACATAATTTGCATTTATATTATATACATACATTTCTAAGATTATATTCAAATTTTCATTATTAAACAATACGCACATTTTCATGTATGCATATGTATATGTTACTGTTTTTTCTTATGGAATTTCAGCTTCAGTGGTACAGTTATGTGCAAATACTAATACTTTTTTTGAAACGTAACTTTTGAACAATTTAAAGTTTTTACAAAATTTTTCTTCGATTCTTTGCAACATTAGGCAGGAGTCAAATTTTGGAATTTTCAAAAAGTTTTTCTTTTTCAAATATTCGATACAAATTTAATACGAATATTCGCCTGTGCCATTGCCGTGATTTTATACAACTTTTAGAATTTCGTTTGAAAATGGTAAAATATTTCAACGATTATAATTATCAATAAACGTTTCTATAGTTTCCTATGGCGTGCTAGCCAAACTTCAAATATTACAACTTTATTCCAATAAATTTTTATTCTTTTCAATAATACAATAGTTCGATAGATTTTTATAGATCTTTTGCTTTGCGTGTGTGCCAGATGTCAGATGTCGAACTTGTATTTAAAGATTTACAAGCAAAATTTTCAAAAGTTACCAAGCGTGTTCTTCAAAGCCGTCCACTTTCAACAAATCGGGAAAAGGTTGACGAATATAAAAAATCTTTAATCGAAACTTACAACGATATTTTAATTCAAGTAAAAAATTCGGAACAACAAGGAAACAAGCCAGCTTCTATAATTAAAAGTTTACCGCGGTGCAGAGAAAAACTACTTCAGTGTTTTCAAAAAATTGGGTGTAAAGCTTTAGTACCCGAGGATTTTTCAGTTCTTATAAAAGAAGATATTTTAAATTCTGAAGTAGATTCCGACGACGACTTTGCAGACGCTTGTTCAGCTGGTACACCAGAAGTTTCCACCGTTAAAAAAAGTTGTTCTTTGCCTTCATTTAAAGTTTTTTTACAAATTGAAGAAACGCCTTGCGTAACGAATATAAATTTTACTGAATATACAAACGACATAAAGATGGCAACACCTGAGCAAAAGAAATCATTTATTAGCCTATGTGCGTCTATAATCCGAGAAAACTATAGTGGTGACCCCCTATCGCTCGACTCATTCATTGACAAAATAAATTTAATTGAAGAATTATCGGATGAAAGTTTAACTACAACATTTATAGCATTTTTAAAGTCAAAACTCGAAGGCAAAGCGCGTGAGGTTTTACCCAGTCAAATAATTTCAGTGGATCAAATAAAGGTTGCGCTACGCAGCAGAATCAAACCAGATAATTCCAAAGTTGTCTCTGGCAAAATCGCGTCATTACATATTACTAATAACAACTATGCCGATTTTGCGAAGCGAGTAGAGGAATTATTTGATGCATTAGAGCGATCTTTAATTATTGAGGGTATGACTCAAGCAAAAGCCCATGAGTTAGCGGTAGAGCAGACAGTAAATGTTTGCAGACTGAACAGTCGTTCAGAACTAGTAAAATCTATTTTAGCATCAACCACTTTTACGGATTCGAAAGATGTAGTCGCAAAAATGATTGTAGAACACAATAATGAAGTCAAAGAGCGGCAGGTGTTATCTTTTAGGTCACGGGCAAGTAGACCAAATAGTTTTCGAGGAGGTTTTAGAGGGCATAACAACTATGGCTATCACAATAGTTTCAGATTTAATAACGGCAATACAAATAGGGACCATAATGGCAATAACACAAGGCACAATAATCAAAATAATTACAATAGAAGTAACAATTTTAACAATAGACAAAATAATTACAGAAATAGCACAAGCAATCGTTCGGCAAGCAACAGAAACAACTCTTCTCGTTCAAATTCTAGACACACTTCTAATGTTCGATTTTTAAACGCCGATGCCCCTCAGGAGCGAACACTGGGGGAGCAGGAGCTAAGCAATTAAACGTAGTTACCCCTGAAAAATCAAATCAGAAAGCATTAAAATAGCAATTTTACACGGTTCAAATACCGACACTTTAGTAATTCCTCCAAGATGTGAAGTTTTTCGTTTATTTAAATTGACTAATTCCAAAAACCCTGTTTTCGTAGACTCTCACGAGCTTTGTTCTGGCGTTTTTACATCAAAATGTGTCGTTGACACAACAAATCCGATTTTAAAAGTAATAAATACTACGGACGAGGTAAAATACGTTCGTAACTATAACATCAAAGCTGAGGATATAAGTAACTATAATGTCTACAAAATAAACGAAACTTCCCAAGAGACAAAACGTTTAGAGGAACTAAAGTCAATTTTACAAAAACAAATGCCAAAATATGCTAAAAACAAATTGCTCGAATTATGTTTATAATACGCCGATGTATTTGCCTTAAAAACAGACCGTATGACACCCAACAACTTTTACGAACAGAAACTTCGACTGGATGACAAGACTCCCGTTTATATCAAAAACTATCGATTGCCGTACTCACAACGCGAAGAAATAAATAGACAAGTCGATACTTTACTGCGAAATGACTTAATCGAACCAAGCTCCTCTAATTATAACAGTCCATTAATTTTAGTACCAAAAAAAGATCCATCCGGCCAAAAATCGTACCGCATGTGCGTTGACTTTAGGGCGGTTAATAAAAAGCTTATCGCTGACAAATTTCCACTAGCACGTGTGGACGACATATTAGACAACCTTGGTCGAGTAAAATACTTTTCGACTTTAGATCTCTTTTCTGGTTTCCATCAAATTCCATTGCATAAAAACTCGCGAGATATAACATCTTTCAGTACTGACAAGGGAGCTTTTCGCTGGAAAGTTTTACCATTCGGTTTAAATGTAGCACCGAATTCTTTTTCTCGAATGATGTCAATAGCCTTTTCAGGCATTTCTCCAAATCAAGCTTTTTTGTACGTTGATGACGTCATAGTTATAGGTTGTAGTGAGACGCACCATTTAAAAAATCTAGCTAAAGTGTTCGAAACTTGCAGAAAGTTTAATCTCAAGCTAAACCCAACAAAATGCAATTTTCTTCGTTCTGAGGTAACATTGGCTGACTTCCAAAACGTCAATTGCATTGCATACGTACAAAGTTTAATATTCCATAACGCCGAACTACAATTGGTTGACAATGTACACTTTTCCAAAACCCTCCGAAAAGTTATCGAAACGCATTGCTAGCGCAATCAGCGCATCAGAAACAAAGTTGATGCTTCGTTTGTTATTGGTTACCATTGGTGTTTTAAAAATGCAAAATTCCGAAATGGTGATTATTGTTTTATTAAATATTCCAAATATGCAATGTATATGGTTGCAATGTTTCGCTACTCTGCATATGCAAAGAGTTTAAATACCGCAGTAGAACAGTATCCAAACATTGTATTGGTACGTTTTGGAAGTCAGCCATTCTTAGGGCACAAGTGCTCAGAAAAGGGACTGCTGCCAGACGATTCAAAAATTAACGCAAT
>NW_023466883.1:0-397 GCF_013731165.1 Rhagoletis pomonella
AACCAATTGGTGATCAAACTCCAACCAATAACTTATTATTTGCTATATGGCGATCCTGCCAGGCTCATAAAATAAATAAAAATTATTGGCTTTAAAAGGCGATACCGCCAGCCGAAAAATAATTAAAAATTTTTATAAAATAATTTATTCGACTCTACAAGGCGATATCGCCAGCCGTAGTTAAATAAAATAATTTATGTGGCTCATAGCGGCACCGCTAGCCGAAAAAAAAAAAAATAATAAAATCCAAATTTATGAGGATTGAAACCCAAAAATAGAAGACATCGACGACGCGCGACGACGAAGTGGAATATGGAAACACACTAAGGATATCAACCCAAGGATTGAACCCCAAAAATAGAAGACATCGACGACGCGCGACGACGAAGTGGAATAT
>NW_023466883.1:407-7113 GCF_013731165.1 Rhagoletis pomonella
CCCAAAAATAGAAGACATCGACGACGCGCGACGACGAAGTGGAATATTGGTAATATGACTGGCAGCAAATATTAGTAATTTGGTAATATGACTGGCAGCAAATATTGATAATTTCGTGATATGACTGGCGGAAAATATTGGAAATTTGGAGACAAAACGGCAGCGTAAGGTAGAAAAAAAAAAAAAAATTTTTTTGAAATGATTAATAAATAAAAAGAATATAAACCTCTTAGAAAACTCTGGCACGCCTTATGGCCGCCATCTAAATAGCAGTAATTTGCTTAGGGGTAAAGGTTAAAAATTAATTATTGAAATTGTTTTTTCTCTCTTCTCTCTCTGTACAATAAAAATAATGCAAAGGATTTCGACCGAAGAGGAGTCTGATAAAAAATATCATAAAGAAATCAATAGACTTTTTCAAAAGTGTGTAGACACACTTATTGAAGGTACAAAACAGATCCTCGAGAGTCGCAAATCCGAAAAAATCGGACCTAAACCGATTAATATTGAAGAGTATAGGAAAAGAAACAAACTAAATAAAACAGAAGATATCCCAGAAATTCCTGCCCCACAAATTGTACATAGAAGAAAAAGGGCAGGAAGAAAAGTAAAAAGCCGAATAGAATTAGCAAAGTTATATCAACAACTTAACTTTGCTAATAGCTCAGATAAAAGATTAAAATTACAAGAGGAAATTAAAAATGTTAAAACACAAATAAAGAATAAAAATTTTTTAAACAATAAATTTTTAAAGTAAATTTGAACGCTTATGTTAAAATTCATATACTTTTAATAACCTTTTTCTCATGGATAGTGCATTGCCCGATGATCTTGACTACGAGGCAATAAACAAAATTGTAGATGATCTAGAGTGTGAAAACTCAGAAACTCGTAGATCAAGATCACGAATTAGGGGAAGTAATAGATCCCATTTAAATCACTTAAAACAATTTTGGTTACGTATAGGTATGGGTAGGGAACCCACTATGGAAGACTTAGTATATCCTTCCACATTGGCAGAAGAAGTAAATAGATTAATAAGGAAAACATTCCCTGAAGAATATTAAAATTTGTACATTAAATGACGAGTTTATGAATAAATAAAAAATAAAATATTAAAATCGAAATTTTATTTTCTTTCAAACATGACTTGGTGGAAAATTGCACTAAACGGAATATTAATAGGAATAACAGGTTATGAGGTAGGAAAAGAAACCTCAGGTGAAAAAACCTATGAAACTAAAGTAGTCAAATATGAACCACATTCTATTGTAGAAAACGCGGAAGAAGTTTCCGATAAGTGGTTGACTGCTTTTGCATGTGTAGCTACATGCTTAATTGTTGCAATTGCAATTTTGATAAAAAATTATATTAAAAATAAATTGAGACAATTAAACAATGTGCAACAACGCGTGTAACTTTCCCAATAGAAATGAATCAGTGGAAAGACATCCATGACACATTATTGGAAGAAAAAATTAAAGCTAATAAATCGTATAAGTGCATAAACAAAAGTGCTCCAATATCACCAGAAACCATAACAAAGCATCTGAATATAATTTTAGAAGCTCTAAATGGCATAAGGCAGGTGATCGAATCCGTAAATAACATACTCACCGAAGAACATCAAAGAGAAGCTTACCAATTTTTCTCCGCCGTACGAGATAAACTTGTATCTTCTCTAGCTAGACACAATCTAGAATTTGATGTACCAAATACAACAAAAGAAGAAATTCAAATAGATTTTGTACTACTTCTGTCTGAACGTGTTCCTAGCCGAACCAACTCACCTTCATTAACTCAAGCCACACCGGTGGAAGAACTTAAAATAGAAATACCGATAATACACGTCACAATGCCACAAACCGTAGTAGAATTTATCAAAACTGCTTCGTCAGTACTACCAGAGTTTGATGGTAAACCAGAAAATCTGCATAGCTTCCTAGATGCACTTGATATACTCGAGCAAATCAAGGATACACACGAGGCATTGGCCATTACCATGATAAAAACAAAGCTGAAAGGTACAGCAAGAAATTTTATCAGTAATGAGACCACAATCGCCCAAATAAGAACCAAATTACATACCGCAATAAAGGGAGAATCAGTGGAGGTTTTGACCGCTAAACTACTGAACATCCAACAGCGTAGCAAAACGGCTAACCAATACACAGCAGAGATTGAAAAAATCACAAGGTCGTTAGAAGGAGCATATATCTCTGATGGATTAAACCCAGACTTGGCCACAAGATATTCAACACAGGCAGCAGTTAAAGCCATGTGTAAAAACTGCTCTAATGACAAGGTTAAAATGATTATGCAAGCAGGTACGTTCACAACGATGAACGACGCAATATCGAAATTCACTAATAGTTGTACCGAAATCACTGGCAGCTCAAATACGATCTTAAATGTACGACAGCAAGGTCAGTACAGGAGTAATTTCCGTGGAGGTTACCGTAGTAACAACTATGGAAATTACCAAAATCGGAGATTCAGACCACAACCGAGATATAACAATAACTCGCGGTCGTACAGCAACAATAATAACCGGAGAGGATCACAAGCCCAAAACGGCAATAGATCCTACAACCAGAACCGTAATGTGCGCGCCATAACCGCAACGGAAAACCAGGAAACTCCACTTCAAAATTAACAAAAAGAAAAATATGCGTACTTAATCTAAATTTAAACAGCTATATATCTACAAGAACATCATTAAACAATTCATACTCAAATTTTTTAATTGATACTGGAGCCGATATCTCCATAATTAAAAAACAGCAAATAAATAATAAAGAAAAAATAAATACTGAACAAATCACAGATTTGAAAGGCATTGGTCAGGGAATAACTAGCACTTTAGGCACAATCAAAGCAGATCTAAAAGGCGATGACCTTCTAATTTATCATAAATTTCATGTTGTAGAAGACAACTTTCCTATTCCATGTGATGGAATAATAGGCCTAGATTTCATAAAGAAATACAATTGTATTCTAGATTATGGAAAAACAGAGGATAAACTAATCCTTAGACCATATGATTTCCCTCAAACAATAACAATGAATCTAACAAACTGTCTGTCCGTCAACACAATCACAATTCCAGCTAGATCGGAAGTTATTAGACAAATTAAAATAAATACAAACAACAAAAACATTTTCATACCACACCAACAACTATCCGATGGCATTTATATCGCAAATACCATTACAAATAACGAGCAATCTTTCGTTAGAATTATTAACACAACAAATAACAACACAACTATTCAAAATTATAAAATTAATACTGAAAATTTAGATGATTATACACTAATTAAATCAACCACACACAGTAAAAGTTGCACAGATACAGAAAAATTAAAAAGATTAACCAAAAATTTTCCGAATTTTGTTAAAGCTCAATTAACACCACTTTGCACAGAATTCATAGATATATTTGCACTAGAAACAGAACCAATCACTTCTAATAATTTGTATAAACAAAAATTATATATGAAGGATGACACCCCCGTTTACATTAAAAATTATAGATTACCCCAAACACAAAAAGGAGAAATAACTAAACAAATAAATAAGCTAATCAAAGATGATATCATAGAACCTTCAATTTCGGAATATAATAGTCCAGTCTTATTAGTTCCTAAAAAATCACTTCCGGGAAACACAGAAAAAAGATGGAGATTGGTTGTTGACTACAGACAAGTAAATAAAAAATTAGCAGCAGATAAATTTCCCCTTCCAAGAATTGATGACATTCTAGATCAACTTGGAAGAGCAAAATATTTTTCATGCCTAGACCTTATGTCAGGTTTTCATCAAATAGAATTACACCCAGACTCTAGGGACATTACTTCATTCACTGCTGAAAATGGCACATATAGATTCAAAAGATTACCATATGGATTGAAAGTAGCCCCAAATTCATTCCAACGAATGATGACATTAGCATTCGCTGGCCTTAAACCATCCCAAGCATTTCTCTACATGGATGATTTAGTTGTATTAGGTTGTTCAGAAAACCACATGCTAAAAAATTTAAGAGACGTGTTCTCTACTTGCAGAAAATACAACTTAAAATTACATCCAGATAAATGTTTATTTTTCAGCCAAGAGGTAACATATTTAGGACATAAATGCACAAACAAGGGAATATTACCCGACCCAAGCAAATTTGAAACAGTTCAAAATTACCCAACACCAAAAACAGCTGACGAAGTTAAAAGATTTGTAGCCTTCTGTAATTATTACAGAAGATTTGTACCAAATTTTGCAGAACATTCAAGAAAGTTAACTAGGCTTTGCAGAAAGAATGTTACTTTTGAATGGACAGAAGAATGCCAAAAAGCCTTTGTCTATTTAAAAGAAGCATTAATTAGTCCAACACTTTTGCAATACCCAGACTTTGGTAAAAAATTTTGCATAACGACAGATGCTAGTGGGTATGCTTGTGGAGCAGTCCTTAGCCAAGAACATGATGGCAAACAGTTACCAATTGCCTACGCATCCAGGTCATTCACAAAAGGTGAAATAAATAAAGCAACAATAGAAAAAGAATTGGCAGCAATCCATTGGGCCATAACCTTCTTCAGACCATACGTCTATGGTAGAAAATTCTTAGTAAAAACCGACCATCGCCCATTAACATACCTATTTTCAATGAAAAGTCCTTCATCTAAGCTGACACGAGTAAGATTGGATTTAGAAGAGTACGATTTTGAGGTGGAGTATATAGCTGGTAAAGAAAATCATATCGCGGATGCATTATCCCGCATAACCATTACAAATTTAAAAGATATGTCAGTGGAAGCAAACAAAATATTTAAAATAACAACAAGATCAGCAGCTAAAAAGACCAATAATAAAACTGAAGTCAAAGAAAGTCACAAAGAGAACCCCAAAATTTACGAAGCGCTAAATAAATTTGAAGTAAAAAGACATGTCGAGCTCGTTTTCAATCCTCCGAAATTATATTTCAAAAAAGGAAAGAAAATTTGTAGCAATTTTGATACAAGCAACCTAATTGTTGAGGATAAGATTGACTTAGGACAATTCTTTACCAGGCTCGAAAGAGAAGCCGGCAATTTAGGACTTGTACAAGTACAGTTGTCCTTAGGGGACAAATTGTTTAAAAAGAATTATACTGCAGTAGGCAAATTTATGGAAATGGGAAATAAAGTTCTCAAAAAGTTAACAATCGCTCTAACCCCAGAGGTTATATGTGTGACAAATCCCGGGAAAATTAAAGAAATTCTGCACAAATATCATGACGATCCTATTAGTGGTGGCCACCCAGGAATAAATCGCATGACAGATAAAATCAAGCAGAAATATAGCTGGCTGAATATGAAAAATGACATACGAAAATATGTAAAGAACTGCATCCACTGCAAGAAAAATAAAATTAATAAACATATCAAAGAACCAATGACAATAACAGAAACACCTCCGAAGGCTTTTGATATTGTACAAATCGACACAGTCGGCCCATTGCCAAAGTCGATAAATGGAAACGAATATGCAGTTACCATTATATGCGATCTAACCAAATATTTGGTAGCGATTCCAGTTCCAAGCAAACATGCAACAACTGTCGCTAAAGCCATATTCGAGCATTTCATCCTGATTTATGGCCAAATGAAAACAATTTTAACAGACATGGGCACAGAATACAAAAATAGCCTGTTCAAAGAACTGTGTAAATTGTTAAAAATTGAGCATAAAACTTCTACACCGTACCATCACCAGACTTTGGGTACTGTAGAACGCAGTCACCGGACATTCAACGAATATATGCGTGCATACATATCCAGTGACAAAGACGATTGGGATGAATACCTCAGGTATTTCGCTTATTGTTACAATACAACGCCATCAACAACACATAATTATTGTCCTTTCGAACTAATATTCGCAAAACAACCACCAAATTATGAATTTTTGGAAGAAAATGAAATTAGCCCGGTATACAACCATGAGGCGTATGACAAAGAAGTAAAATACAAACTTCAAATAGCACAGCAAAGAGCAAGCAAATTAATTCAAGAAGCTAAAGAAAAGCAAAAATCCAATTATGACAAAAATAGCTATAGTAAGGAAATTAAAATAGGAGATTTAGTATTAGTTAAAGAAGAGGCCTCCCATAAGTTAGAGAATAGATATACAGGACACTATAAAGTTAAAACCATTGATAAAAATAACAACTATACTTTAATTCCACATAGCATAGGAGATAGCAATAAAAACAAAAAGGAAATCGTAATTCATAAAAATAGGCTTAAACCAATTTAAAACCTTTAAAAATAAGCATGCCACTTTATCCATAATAATAATTTAGAAAAAAAAAAATAATAATACACATAAGCATTCCAATTTACTCAACCTTATATACGGCACAAGCCAAAAGAAAACAAAATCAAATATCACATAAAATATACAAACAAACAAAAAAAAAAACAAAAGGAAAACACGTAACAAAACAATGGTAACAAGATCCTAAAACGATTAAAATTTTGTCAACCCAAACAAACATCAAGCGGTTCACTGAATCAGTAAAATAGATATATATAGTTGACTACAAATATATATATATCTATTTTTTTTTAAGAGGGAAGGTGTAGCATAAGCACATCGCCCTTTTTACTTTAATTGTCATGTGCACATAAGTAATGTATAAACAAATAGGAATGTACACAAACAACAG
>NW_023466884.1:0-7112 GCF_013731165.1 Rhagoletis pomonella
ACCAATGATCCCAACGGATTTTCCATTTACGTTTAAACGTGCCCAGGGCTCGAATCGTAACATCCGTTCATAATCCGAAAAATGTGTTTTTACGTGACGAGTAGTACGATATCGTATGTGACGATTCGAGCCCAGTTTCCAGTAGAGACATGCTTTTCCATTACCATCAATAAGTCCCAAGGGCAAACATTCAACGTTGTCGGCATTGATCTTCGTAACGAAGTGTTTACGCATGGCTAACTATGGTTGCGTTCCCTAACTCACAAGAAGTTGCAAGAATTTACGGGAATTTACCAGAAAGGATTCCCGTACTCGGTTCTCTGGCTTCTTTTGCCTTTTGCCTTTTGACAGTTTTACAGGTTTTAATCCAGAAAAGTTGGGGAACGCAACTTATATGTGGCACTTTCACGTATCGGTTCATCAGAAAATCAAACTTTTCTTATTCAAGGAAATGGAAATGAAACGCGAAACGTTGTTTTTACTGAAGTGTACAACAACTAAAATTCAAATAACTCTATTTTATAAGCATTACTACTACATATTTAATTTATGCTGTACATTCCTTATATGAAAAAAGTATAAAATATATTCATACACACATATGTATGTGTATTTTAAGCCTTTTATTATTAAAATCTTTAAGGACGTTTGTAAATGTATTTAAAAGATTAAAGATCCGTGGCGAAACTTAGGGTAACAATGGCCGGATGAATTATGGATACTAATAAAGGCAACATTCTTCTCCTGAAGAGGTTTTCCCACTTGAGTTTCAATACGGGTTCTCCTTAACGTTGATGCAAAATTGCTCACGAGGCGTAGCGAAGCACGCCGGGTATTAGCCAGTTTGTGTATAAAGAATATTCTAACATCACCGTCAACATAACACAGTCACCAAATTCAGCCACCGCACTGCCGAGTACAGATTGGCTATTGCTCTTTAAAAAAACATTTCGAAAATTCCCTTTACATGCATTTTCGTACAATCGAAAGAGTATTAAGTAAATTGTTTACAAAATTTAGGCGAAAAGAAATGATGGCTAAATACCAAGAATGAGGTCAAAACTGAATACAACAAAAATCGTTTCTGAAACAATATAGACGTCTAGTATTTGGAACCAACGAATAATGTACATACATATGTATGTACGTAGTTCGGAAAATGCAGTCATTCTATGTATGTACATGTGCCTGTGTTCAAATAATATTGGATGAGGACTATCGGCGGCAACGAAACCAACCGCAGCAACAGCTGCTGGCTGTGGGATCGGCGGACGAGCGAATGGCCAAATGAACGTTTTGTAGGCCGAAAGAGAGAAAAAATTTGTTTTTCATTCATTTTTAATACAGAAATTTAATTTATTTTTAGAAAACTGAAATATGCGTCTATTTCGTTGGGTCGCTAGCTTAAAAAGAAATTCTTGTGCGAGTACGAAAGACGTGTTCTCGAGCGAGTCGTTTTCGTTGTCGTTTGTGTTAAATATGTAATTACAGAATTTACGAAATAGTTTTATGATTTTATTGGAATTTATAAAATAGTTACCAAGTTTGGGAAAAAATTAGTAGTATGTGGCACGCGTACAATACGTTTGGTGTGCTACTTTCGAGCTGTCAGTTCGCACTGAATCTTGTCTAATTTGTGTTCTTTTTTGCCCAATAGTGAGGTCATCCTACTCGTTTTTGAAATTTCCGAAAATGTGTTCACTGGCCGCATTGAAGTGTCCACTTTGTGCGCAGACAAATTTTCCGAATATCGACGCGTTGCGTATCAGTTTAATTAAAGCGGCCAATGGGCCACTGGCCTGTCCCATTTGCCATGAACTCTTTTTGGGTTTGGACAAGTTGACCATTCATCTATTTAGCCATACAAGCGTAATGATGAGTGCAGCAACAGAGGCGGCAGCAGCGGCGACAGATACCAGAAGACCAGTGGAAACTGAAATGACGAAAAAGGCAGCGGTGAAGTCAGAGATGAAATTAGAAACGCAAGATGCAACCAGCTCATCATCTGCACGAATGAAGCGTTCTAATAAGGAAAAGAAAACTAAAAAATCGCGACAAGTTGTCGAAGTTGCACCACAAAGAGTGGAAAATGTAAATGTCAGTACTGCGTTTAGTCAGCAAGCGGTTGTTGGCACAAATGATAAATCTGAAAAGGGATCGGCGGCCACCCTCTCCACGTGTGATATTTGTGAGTTTACCTTTCGTGATGAGGAGCTGCGCAACATGCACTTTCGTCTTGTTCATCAGAACGTGAGCCACACCAGCAACGATCACTCAGCCAATGCCGTCACTTCCACCGAACCCGATTTCAAATGTCATCTTTGTTCGAAGACCTTCAAAATGAAGGGTTCTCTACGCGTGCATTTGAAAGTCGTACACCTAATGTGCTTGCCCTACTCAGGCAACAGTCCCAAACTAAGCATATGCGATCGCATACGACACAAGGAGTCCAAGGTTGGGACAACTGCCAGCAAAGTTGGTCCACTCAATGTGCCGCAGTCCACGTCATTGAAAACGGATATTAGCGACGAGCAAATATTGCCGCAACCACCAGTACTAACCGCACAGCAGTCATTGCAACCACAACAACAAATAACATTGACCGCAAACTCGCCACAGGTCGCGCCGCAAGTGTCCAATGGATTTACGTTCGGTGCACTGACTTTGTTACCCGCGCCATCGGTAGCGGCTAATGCAATGGGCAGTTTGTTGAATTTGAATAGTAACGGTGAATTTGTGCATGCTGTAGAGGGCGCGCCGCTAAATTCAAATGTGCTGTTAGTCATTAATACAAACCCGGCAGCCGCGGCCGGCATAGACGCGGTGACCACGGCGATTGCTGGTGGCGGCGCAACTGCGGAGCCCCAGGGTAAAACTACAGCGGAAAGCTCCAAAATGTGGAAGTGTAATGAATGCGCGAAAACCTTCACCACAAAATACTTCTTGAAAAAGCATAAGCGTCTGCATACGGGTGAGCAAAAAATGGTAAAAAAGTTATGCTGCTTCAAAGCTTTCAGTACATATTTTATTTTTTTAGAAATACTACGTGTATCCTCAAACCATTTACTTATGTATTCTTACTCTCCTTCTACCCGCGGCAATACATCCCATAAATCCTGTAACTTGTAGCCGTCACGTATACGCTCCATTGCGAATCCCAACTCTTTGCAATAGACCGGTTCCCGTGTTGGTGCCTCAGTGCCGGTTATTGCAGTACCTTCTGCCAAATAGGTATTAAGTTTTGTGTTGACCTCGCGCTCTTGACGTTCATCGATCTCCAGAAACTCATCGGGCTTGAATTCTTCGGCCTCTTTCATGCTAGCTAATCGTTTTTGTGCTTCCGCTGAGTCATAACGCACGCCAAAGTTGGGATTCTCCGAATAAATGGCATGCAGTGATATGAGTTCCTTGTAGATTTCATTCAGCCGTTCAACGGGGTCTATGCGAAAGCCGAGCACATAGCCACCTCCAGTTTCGGCTGTTTGTATAACTAGCGCGGGCCCATACTTCGACTCACGAATGCGTATCTGTAAATAGAAGAAGATAAACATGTGTATGTGCATACATATGTAAATAGGAGAATAACGTGAGGAGCTAAATTGGAAAACATAAAAACATCTATCGGGAAGGGAAATATATAGAATGTGAGGGATGCTCTTGATGATGTCATCAGGCAACAAGTTAGAAAGAAAAAGCGAATCGCGTTGAGGAAATGTAGTCACCAACTACTTTCTTTGCGACAACGCTTTTGAGGTCTTATGCTCAACATGTGACTTCCATGGAAGTTTGAAATCCAGAATTACTCCTAGATACTTGACTTAAATTGTGGTTGCCTTAAAGGGAGTTGAACCATCCTAAGGTTGGTTCTAGTGAAGAGCACAACGCTAGTCTTGGTTGGGTTAGCAAACAGCCCATGCTCACTACACAAAATGTCAATCATATTCAGTGTTCGTTGCGATTTCCGGCAAACAACTGTCAGAGAATGCCCCGTAATGAGCTAGGCCACATGATCTGCATAGGCCTGGACAACTACTACAACGGCAAGTCTTTGTCTTGTCCTAGTTTGTCACTAAACCAACTTCTTTTGCCATCTGTTCTAAGTTGCACTCTAAATGTTTTACTTCATAAAGTGACAGATTGTCTTATAAACTGAGAATTTAAAATAATCTGCTGGATTAGAAAATGTAACATGTTGGGGATAGTGAAGAATACACGAGAATTACTGCTCTCTATTCAATGAAGAATTAGGAACCAATTAGTATTGAAGTTGTTCTGAAAAAGTCGTGAACTGGTCCCGAAAGGGTTTCGAACAAGTCTTAAAACGGTTTTATCATGATCCCTTACCCGAAATAGTCCTGAAACGGTCTAAAAATTATTCCGAATTAGTCCCGAAATGCTCCTGAAATAGTCCTAAACAGGCCTAAGGTTTTGGTCGAGAAAGTCGGGAACTTGTGCCAAAAGAATCTCGAAAAAGTCTTAACCCGATCCCGAAGTGCTTCAGTATCACTCCTAAAATGGTCCCAAACTAGCCCCAAAATGGACACAAAATAATCCTAAGCTATGTAGACCCAAAATTGTCCTGAACTAGTCTCGAAATAGTCCTTAACCAGTCTCGAAATGGTCCACATCTAGGCTTAAAATGGTCCTCAAATAGTTGGGAATTAGTCCCGAAACTGTACCGAAAGCGTATAAAAATCATCTCGAACTAGTCCCGACATGGTCCTAACCTAGTCGTCGCTAGCCCTGAATTAGAGAGATGTTCATTTCCACACAAGAATAATTACAGATTTTCTGATGGGTTACACATAAAGCAGATAAACATTTTATGCTGGGTTAACCCAAATTTTTGCCACACTGAGAGCTAAGATGTTTACACATCAAAAATCGATCTAAAACTTATAACTTCACTACCCTATTACAAAAGTTATGAATTTACGGTTATCGAATTTACGAAATTTTAATATAGAAATAGATAGTCGCGAGACATACGCGAACCCAGCGACTTATCAGAGAGGCTACCAAGAACTTTGAATAAATAGTTATAAGAAAAATTGCGGTGGGCCAAACAAAACGTCAATAGGCGATTTCTCAGAAATTCCAACGACCAGATGAGATAAAGTAGTTCGGGCCAACGACATAATAATAATAATAATAATAGATTGGTGCTTACACATATGTTAGTGTTTGGCCGAGCTTCTCCTCCAATTTGTGGCGTGCGCCTTGATGTTGTCACACAAAGCGGAGGGACCTACAGTTTTACGCCGACTCCGAACGGCGATTGTATTTTTATGAGAAGCTGTTTTTCATGGCATAAATACACTCGGAGGTTTGCCATTCCTGCCGAGGGACGACCGCTGTTAAGAAAAAACCTTTTCCTATATTTTTTGTGATGTTGCTTTGACCAGGGCTCGAACCCAGGCGTTGCGGAGTGGAAGCGCGCACTGCTTACCACTACACCACAGCGGGCCATCGACATACATATGTACATTAGGGCGGTCCAAAAAGTGTAAAGTCCGAATTTTAATGTTCTCACACCCTAGGATTGTTCTATATCGTAAAAAGTATACCGATTTTTTTTTTATTTTGAAATCAAAAAATTTTTAGAGGTCGCTCAAAGTGCTGAAACTTTTCCATATACACATTTTATATGGAAAATCCACTTTTCATAGAAATTGTATACATAGAATTCTTGAAAATCAATACTTTTCGATCGGACAACTCACGTTCTCTTCAGGAGACGTTCAATAGTAATACCCAATTGCTTATTTAACCATTTTTTAATACTAACGATTTTTTATTGGTTGCCCCAACCAATCAACAGTAGCCATTTGACATAAGAAGCCGTTAGGCGAAGAAAGAAAGAAAGAAGAAAGGTACTGCTATTATACATATTTACGTACATACATATTAGTTGCGATGCCGTACGAGTCCGGACTAGTCAGAATCAGTCAGATTTTACTGGAAATCGATCCCGTACTCGGTTCTCTGACTATTGAGAGGTCAGAAGTTACCAGTTTTAGTCCGAATTTTTTGCTGGTAAATTCTGGTAAATGTGTCAAACGATCAGATGTAGTGTGTTTGGCAACCAAATTGTAAACAAAAGAAAAGTGCACTCTGCTAATTCATGTTGAAAAGTATTTAATTACTTGTTTAAGTGGATTCTAATGAATTGGAAAGTATTTTTGGTTATTTACATGTGTGAGCTGAGTGTGTTTACATTCAAAATAAGCAAAAATTTACAACCAAAATTTGGAGGTTATGTTGAAGTTGACAGCAGTTACCATTTTTTACTAGAAAGCGATCCCGTACTTTTCAATGTTACTCTTTCGCTCTGAGCGAATTTTTATTTTTTGACTAGTCCGAGTCCGAGGAATACGGGATTGCACCTATTAATACTAATGGATACTTACGTTCGCAATTTGTAGATAGGGTAAACTAATATTGAAAGTATCATTGGCATCGGCAAACCACACCAAACGTATATTGGTCACCACAAATGAACCCAAATTGCCTTGATCGCTAGACAAATTCCAAACACCGTTAACATTATTATAGACCAATTCGTCTGGCATAATTATCAGTTGTCCCGATAGTACAATGGCGCCACGTAATTTCAGGTCTCTGTACAGGTAGGTGCGTTGATATAATCTGAAGCGAAAATGCACCAAATAAAGAAAGCTTACCATTTGAAATTGAATTAAATATGTAGTACATATGAATGTATATATGTATGTACATACTGATATATTTCGAAAACGCTTTGGAAAATTGGAGTATTCCTGCGTGCCGTATCGCCAGAGACATCAGTGAAGAGAAATTCAAAACGCGTATTACTGCCGGTTGCCAGTATGTAGAGCGCTTGGGTAGGGCCACCCACTTTGGGGACCACTGAGCGTGTGTTGGTGTTGACAAAGCGAGCATAGCCGATAGCTTAAATATGAGAAAAATCAATTAAAAGTGTTTAAGGATTATATTTGAGAAATATCTACTTTTGCTAAGTACTCTATTTTCCTCTTACACAAATTATATTTTTTATGCGATAGGGAATACCAAATAATACGCAAGTTGGTTGCTAAGAGTCGTCCAGTATCTCCAGGATTGCCTTTCGTATC
>NW_023466885.1:0-413 GCF_013731165.1 Rhagoletis pomonella
CGAAAAAGGGTCAACTCAATTTTTTCCAGAAAAACGAAAGCTACAACATTTTTCTTTCCACAACAAATTTTAAAGTTAAAAGCTACAATTAATGGCATAGTAACATATTGGATATCTCAATTCTATCGACTAGGTGTATGGTGTCAAGTTAGCACTACATACCATTTTTTCTTAAAAACCGAGAGCTACAAATTTTTTCTTTCCACAACAAATTTTAAAGCTAAAAGCTACAATTAATGCCGTTATAACATTTTCAATATCTCAATTCTATCGACTAGGTGTATGGTGTCAAGTTAGCACTACATACCATTTTTTCTTAAAAAACGAGAGCTACAAATTTTTTCTTTCCACAACAAATTTTAAAGCTAAAAGCTACAATTAATGCCATTATAACATTTTCAATATCTCAATTC
>NW_023466885.1:513-579 GCF_013731165.1 Rhagoletis pomonella
TGGCATATTAACATATTGGATATCTCAATTCTATCGACTAGGTGTATGGTGTCAAGTTAGCACTAC
>NW_023466885.1:589-7112 GCF_013731165.1 Rhagoletis pomonella
TTCTTAAAAAACGAGAGCTACAAATTTTTTCTTTCCACAACAAATTTACAACAAAAACACTACAATTAATGCTAGCTGTAGTGCTAACTTGACACACGTCAATTATGTCTGTATCATTTACCAATGCAGGAAATTGGTCGAGTAGCGGCAAAATTGATACATACAT
Source organism: Rhagoletis pomonella (assembly GCF_013731165.1). Lineage (NCBI taxonomy): Eukaryota > Metazoa > Arthropoda > Insecta > Diptera > Tephritidae > Rhagoletis > Rhagoletis pomonella. The sequence continues at coordinate 756 of NW_023466885.1, forward strand.
CAGTATCAGAAAGAACTTTATGTGGTGTAATAATTTCAAGATATTTAATATCTTTTCGATTGAAATCGAATATTACTTCCATGTGCTAAATGCTATGATAAAAGTTTTGGTACCTTTCCATGTTTTTGCCAGCAACATTAATATTGGTCATCGAGAAATGGAAATTAGCAAGAAACCGCGATATTTTTTGAAGCGTGTTTTGACAGATGATTAGCCATGCCATATTTGATTTTCAGTGGCAAGGCGAGTTTACACTTTTAGAAGGTGTTGCCAATCGGCCCTATGCTGAATATCGTGATCGTCGTCGTCGACGATCGTCAGCGCATCAGTAACATGGCTGATGGCGATGGCCGTATCGTCAGTTTTACTGAAGATGACGATATTCAACATAAGACGGAATATTCATCTCTTAAATAGAAAAAATTTAAAACGCGAAAGTATTGCATGAAGTGAAAGGGTGATAATAACCTAACCCAAAGGCTTGTGAAATTGAATATTTTAAAAAGAATTGGACCAATGGGCCAAACGAAATAAAATGGACCAAATTTGGTCCATTTGGACCAAAACGGCAACCGTGCTTGTTGCATGTTTTATTTACATATTTTCGTAGACGAATTTCCTAATCAAACTCACGACGATGATGTCGGAGTCGTTAAAGTTGAATCTATTAACTCGGAAGCAGACTAAATTAGAAACGAAATATTAAGGACGTCATTGTAGCTGACTACGACGTAAGCGCTATCATGTGGCAGCACTACAACGGTTATACTCGGCGCTATTCCGATTGTCGAAACGACAGGCGTTCGTCGAAATTTGAGATTTTCTTTGGCAATATGATGCAACCAATGAAATAATCTACTACAAATTTTTATTTCTATTCCTTCGAAATGATGGAGTATTGAAAACGTGTTAAAATCTGTCGTTAATGTTTTTATTTACGGCATAATTCAACGAACGACTGTCGATGCGAACAACTTACGACAACCAGAATAGGGATGACTGTCCCCACGAGCACTGCCAATTATTTAGTTCGCTTCTGAATTACTTTGGTGAATTACCCCGATTACACGACTCATTCCTAATTCGATTTGACAATTCATTGTGTTTTTCCTTCATTTACTCCCTTTCTTTGTATTGATTTTTTCTATTCTCTCTTGCTCTGACTCTTGATTAAGATTAGAGACGACAGTGATTTGTTCGTAATTCGCATGGTAATTGGATATGAATTACCTTTAAATGAGGTAATTCGCTGTCAAAGTTTTGTATGGCGAATTACGTAATTGGAAGAGTAATTGCGGCGCCAATTACGAATGATAGAGCAAATTAGAATGGGAGAGCGATTTACGTGCCGTGGGAACTTAGTATTAGCTCTAGTCGGTCGCAATCGCAGCCAACCCCGCCTGTTTCATTTTTCCTGATTCCATTTGCGAAATATAAAAGGACGCAAAATTTGGGATCTTATACCATTTTCCCACGGCATCCTGAATTACTTTGTTCGCTCCCCCAATTACGATGGCGAATTACCCCATTCCCATGGGCATTTCTCTGTCTCTTTGTTTTGTTATTGTTTTCTTCACTACAAAATTTATGCAAAATGTGGGTTCTTCCTAAAAATTTATAAGTTTCCGTAATAAATTAGGGATATACACATTTATAAACTTTACTTTTCGTACTCAGAAAAAATGCAACTTTTGCTTTGTGAGCTAGTTTCGATAAATTTCCGATAAAAAATAGAGACGGCACCGATTTCTTCGTAATTCGCATGGTAATTGGATCTGAATTGCAAACACATGAGGTAATTCGCTCTCAAAATTTTGTAGGACGAATTACGTAATTCGAAGGGTAATTGGGGTCCGAATTACGAATGAGAGGGCGAACTACGTAATTGGGGTGCCGTGGGAAAGCGTATTAGCTAGTATACTCGCCTAATTACACCTCACAGAAATGGCTGGTGGGCTAATGCTGCAATCGCCTCCGTCTCGTTAAAACCCTGGCAGGTCTTCAAGTACGTTCAATACACGTCGCCATTTAGTTGGCCGCACAGGTCCAGTTGAGATTTACTCCTGGTTTTGCGCTGTCTTGGCTCTGAACACAATATCCCATAAGGACTTGTGTCAACCCTCGCGATGGCCTGCTCCTTTGAGAGAAGGGAACTTCGGGACACTTAAAAGCGACTGCGCTACGTGTGGAGATAGCGGCTTGAAGCGGAGACCCAATTGCAGAGCAGTAGAGTCGTGCCGTGGCTCCCCGTCACAAACTCCTCTGCAGGCAAATGCCGGCACCACGAGCACGGAGAAAGCCGCCGACGTGGCGCAGAAGGCTACACCTTGCCAAACGGCAACTCCCGGCAGCCGGGATAGTCGTCTTCAAACGCCGGCTGCTGCAAACAGCGACAAGCATGTCACCGCAAGCTTGGGAACTTGCGAAGGCAATGAAGATGAGCAATTGGCCCAGATTCGGCTCGTCTTGAAGAAGATGCAGAGCGCTGTCTCTAAGAAGAAGAATGTGTCCATGGACATAAAAACGGGTATGGCCCAAATCGAGGAGAGCTTAAATATATTAAGCTACTTCCGAGAGCAGCGCCGGAAGGGGTCAACCCTTTCTGAGCTGCGGAAGGCTGGCCCTGGCTCGCAAAAGAGAGGTCGAACTCGATCCGACTCTCCTACAGGCGAGCCGGAAAAGAAAAAGAACACTAACTATAATAATAATAGTAGTAATAAGATTATTATTAATAATGGTAATAATAATAATGGAAATAAAGATAATAATGCACAGAAAACCGTACCAGATAATCAATGGAAAATGGTTGGAAAAAGCAGAAAGCCCAAGCCAGAGCCAGCGCCAGGTGAACCCGTGGTCAATAAGGGCGAGGCGACCAGCCGCAAAAAAAAAAAAAGAGGGTGACAAGAAAAAAGAGTCTCGCCAAATTAATCATTAAGCCAGCTGAGGGCAAAACCTATGCAGAGGTGCTGGGAACGATACGTGGTAAGCTCCAACCCGAGAAGACGGAGACCGTAATTCGATCTGTTCGGAAAACCCGCGAAGGCGGCGTGCTTATCGAAATGGAGCGCTGTGGCGACCACTCAGCATTTAAGGAAAATGTGTGCACTGCCATTGGCCAGCTTGGAGACGCCCGTATTATCACTAGACGTTTACGTATAGAAGTTCTGGGCATGGACTGCCTAACCACGGCCCCAGAAGTGGAGAACGCTATATGCGGGGAATTAGGAGACAAGATGAATGGCCAACTTCGCGTCTCTCTCCTCGCTGTGAACTCGCGAGAACAAAGAATGGCCGTGGTGGAAATCGACGAACTGCCAGGCCGGACTCTTATTGAAAAGGGGAAGTTGCGAGTAGGCTGGATTATCTGCCGCGTACGAGAGCGCGTGGATGCCCAAAGGTGTTTCCGCTGTCTGGGGTATGGCCACAAAAAGGCGGCATGCAAAGGTCCAGACAGAAGCAGTTCATGCTGGAAATGTGGTCAGCAGGGCCACATAGCCTCTGCATGTAAAGAAAGCCCAAGCTTCTACCTGTGCTTGGCAGGAGATGGGCAGAAAAATTCCAATCACCTGCCCGGGTCGGGAGCGCGCAAGGCCTTCAGGGATGCCCTTGCTGAGGCTAAGACAAAGCTTGGGAGAATATGATTAAATTTATACAAGGCAATATGAACACGAGTAGGGTAGCTGATGGCCTGCTGGACCAATTGGTTCTTGAACAAAGAGCAGACGCTGTCATCATCAGTGAACCCTATAGAACAAAGGAAACCTGGCATGTTGACCAATCAGGCTCGGCCGCGATATGGATTGCTAACCCCAACCATCGCGCAGAGAGCAGCGGGGTCGGACGCTGCTACGTCTGGCTGAAAATGGCGCAAATCACTCTGGTGAGCTGCTACCTGTCTCCAAACGACACAGTCCTTGTCTTCAGGGAAAAGCTCGAAGACCTTGAAGACGGATTGCGCGATATAACCGGCCACATAATTGTTGCTGGAGATTTCAACGCAAGAGGCGTGGAATGGGGTATGCCCCAAACAAACACCAGGGGAAGATTGGTCCTTGAAATGGCAGCCCGCATTGGCCTGACCATCCTCAACACCGGATCGACCCCTACATATCGAAGGCGGGGTTTGGATACTCTATCCCTGATATAACCCTGGTCTCGGAAAGCCTTCTTCGAAGGGCCAACGGATGGAGAGTGATGGAAGACCTGAGTGGTAGCGACCACAACTACATCACCTTCCAAGTCACTGACACAACGCGAGGGCAAACACGTAGTATCCCTCGCAGGAAACCAGGATGGAACCCGTCCAGGGTCGATGTTCGCAAGTTCGATATATCGCTCCCAGATTCCAAAGGTGTTTCACCCACAACGGGAGAGATCCACAACAGGGAGTCTTGTACTAAGCTGGTCGAAGAAACCATGCGCTGCATTCACCGGGCATGCAAAGCCTCAATGCCACAGAGGAGAGCATGGTCAGATAAAAAGCAGGTATACTGGTGGAATGACCGAATTGCATAGCTGCGAAGGGCCTGCCATAAAATGCGGAGACTCGCAACGCGCGCTCGTGGTAGACCTGAGACGCTGACCAGAGCAGCAGCATACAAAAGCGCTAAGAAAGCACTTGGGGCCGAGATACAGAAGAGTAAACGGAACTGCTGGAAAGCGCTATGTGACGAAGTGGATCGCGATCCCTGGGGCCAGGGATACAAAATAGTGATGAAAAAGTTCCACACATCATCGCAAGCGTTGGATGAAGCCCGAGTTAAGAATATAATCCCACACACCCACAAGAGCAGATACGATGTTCGTCGAGGAGCAAGCCGAGGCACCACTGTTTTCGGCAGAAGAGCTGAAGCTAGCCCTGCGAAGCATGAAAGCCGGCAAGGCTCCAGGCCCAGATGGCATACCAACGGAGACAATCAGGTTAGCAGCGAAAACGAGCCCTGATCTCCTGCTTAACATGTACAACAGCTGCCTTAGGGCCCGGGTCTTCCCAAGCCAATGGAAGAAGGCGAGACTGGTGCTTATACCCAAGGGCAAAGGGGACCCAAACTCTCCTTCATCCTTCCGGCCACTCTGCATGCTAGACACAGCAGGCAAGATGATGGAGTCTGCTCAAAATACGCTTGACGTCAGCCACAGAAAGCGAGGGAGGCCTCTCACCCCGACAACATGGCTTCAGGAAGGGACACTCAACTATAGGAGCAATTGGCGAAGTAGTCGAGGCGGTACAATAGTGCTGCTAGTCACACTGGACGTCAATAACGCCTTCAACTCGGAAAGATGGGACGACATGCTGGAGGCCTTGGAACGGTCATTCAAGGCTCCAACATACTTGCTAGATATGATCCGGGACTACCTCAGAGACCGTTGGCTTTTGTACGACACAACACAAGGTCAGAGAAACAGAAGTATAACCGGCGGAGCGGCACAGGGGTCTGTACTTGGCCCGGACCTCTGGAACGCCACGTATGACAGTCTGTTGCGCACGGAAATGCCGGAGAGCGCCTTCCTTGTCGCCTTCGCGGACGACGTGGCCGCCGTCATAACAGCAAGAAACGTCCAGCTAGCACAGCTCAAGCTAAACCAGGTCATGCGTAACGTCAGTGGATGGATGAGCGATCACGGTCTGCAATTGGCTACAGCCAAAACGGAGATCGTGCTCCTCACCAGAAAACGGATCCCAACAATTATAAATATGATGGTCGGACCTCAGCTCGTGACGACTTCTAGGTCTACAAAATACCTAGGGGTGAAGCTTGACAGCAAACTCACATTCTGGGAACACATCCATGGAGTATGTGAAAACGCTGCGCAGAGCACGGTGGCTCTAAGCCGGCTGATGTCGAACGTGGGCGGCCCGAAGCCATGCCGCAGGAAGCTTCTGATGACAGCGGTCCAATCGGTGCTCCTGTACGGGGCAGAAATATGGGCCGACGCATTGAAAGTCAAAAAATACCGGATTCAAATGTCTTCGGTCCAGCGCAGAGGGGCACTACGCATTGCTTCTGCATACCGTACAGTGTCCGCGGACGCGGTCCTAGTTATTTCTGGCGTGATGCCAATTGAGCTACTCGCTTAAGAGCGAAAAGAGATTTACAATCTCAGTGCCGAGATAGGTCGAGCAGCTGCCGCGGCAAGGGCGCGCGAGCAACTGATCCAGCAGTGGCAACAAAACTGGAACGCGAGCACAAAATGTCGATGGACGCACTCCCTGATAGCCGACCTTCAAACATGGCTGAACAGACCACATGGGGAAGTCGATTTCTACCTGACGCAATTCCTCACCGGTCATGGTTACTTCCGAGAATATCTTCATAGAATGGGAAGGGTGGACTCACCATTCTGTCACTACTG
>NW_023466886.1:0-7111 GCF_013731165.1 Rhagoletis pomonella
TACCAAATTACCGAAGAGAATAAAACTTACCAATTTTGGTAACCGTGGCTAGAGTATACTAGTGGTGCGGGCAAATTCCTTAAACTTTCCATACACAACGCAAGCGGTTTGATCAAACTTCAACATGGCGGCCAGAAAATAAAAAAATGTGGATTTTTATTAAAATTACCTTCTGTCAAATCCCATACACAACACAAATGGCTTGCAGCAAAGATATATTTTGCTTGCTTTGTTAAGCCGCTTGTGTGGTGTACTTCGCTCTTAATATTACGTTTCCACCAAAGTGAAACCCTGGGTTTGCAGGTTTTGGGTTTGAGAGAGTTGTCAACTGTTTCGACTGCGTGTTTGATCAAAATTGTGTTGAAACTGTCATTCGTTTGTTTACTTTTCTATCGCCACGTGCTACAATTCTTAAATGGTGCCTAAAATTAAAATCGTTATATTAATTTTGTCATTTTATTTTAAAATAATAGATAGTGAGGTGACGACATATTATTTAAAAAAGAAGATAAGAGAAAATAATGTGCTTTTGTCTATTGCTGCCAATTTACTGGACCCAACAATAGTGCGTTCACAAGGTGTCTGGTGTTTGGTATGTTAGCAATTTGAAGATACAAATTTTGGTTTATAATGAATATATTTTAGGAACATTCCAGTACCTTTTGGGAAGTAGACTGCCAGAAGAATGGCTCTAAGTTTTTCAAAGAGAATTTCCGGATGAATAGATCCAGCTTTGACGAATTATGTAGTCTCCTAAAAAAAATTACCAAAAAGGACACAAATTATCGGGATGCAATTCTACTAGAAAAGCGCGTTGCAATTGCTCTTTATGCATTAGGATCTTCTAGTGAATATAGGTCAATTGCACACTTGTTTGGAGTAGGCAAAGCTACTGTTTGCAAAATATTTATTGAGTTTTGCAATGAAGTTTGGGCAAGTTTGGCGCCAATTTATTTAAACAATTTTCCCCTTAAAAGGTCGCAAATTGAGCAAGGAGTTGCAGATTTCAATGCAATGGGTTATTTATTTATTTATTTAGTCTACAGAAAAATGTTTCCTTACAGACAGTTGAGATAAAAAGATTTAGAATATTTAAGTATGTGTGATACATTACAGAGTGAAATAATTATAAATATTAACTTGTAAAGATAACAATGATATTCAATAGCAATATGGGTAGCTGGCGAGGCCTTGTCTCCAGTCTACTTTTGTGTGCGGCGGGCGGAAAGACCTAGTTTCCGCTCCGCCCTGTTTACAGGCCGTTGATCATGGTCGGAAAGGCCGAGCTTCCGATCCATGTTCCCGTAGTCGTTACTTTGTAAGTGAGGCAGGCGGAAAGTCCTAGTTTCCGCTCCACGCTATAGACGAACTGTTGGGCGAGGTCGGAAAGGCCGAGTTTCCGATCCCTGCTCCTATTGTCCTACGCGGTCGCGGAAATATACGAAGCCGTTACAATTGTACTAAGCAGTCATAGATATTGTGTAATTTTTTCGTTCAACGGTTGCAGATATTAGTTTATTTAGTTAACTTGTTGAGCAATGTTTTCTTTATTACAAAAAGCGATTCAGATATGTCGATGCAATCATAATGCTTGTTAAAATCTTGGCATAAGCACCGAAAAGCATCATGCATTTCAAAGTTTGATTTACAAATACTCAACACAATAGGTTTAAAATGTCTCGTGGGTCTTGTAGGAATACAAAAATTTATCTCACTCAGTAAAAAGGGACTACTGACCATCCCGTTCATTAATTTAATTAAAAAAAGAACACCAAGCATCTCTCTACGACTCTGAAGCGTCGGCAAATCTATAAGCTTCAGGCGATCCTTGTAGGGTGGGAGATTTTTAGACGAGTCCCAACATAAATTTTTGAGGGCAAATAACAGGAACTGTTTCTGCACTGATTCGAGCCTGTCACTATGAATTTGATAGCTAGGATTCCATACTATAGATGCATACTCCAAAATCGGTCTAACTAGAGAGGTAAAGAGAACTTTAGTGACATAAGGATCGTTGAACTCCTTGGCCCAGCGCTTAAGAAAAGCCAACAATCCTCTAGCCCTAATCACGCAGGAGTTTATGTGAGACTTGAATTCTAGTTTCGGATCCATAGTTACACCTAGGTCAATGAAATTGGTCACTTGCTCAACATTGTGGTCAGATATCATATACGAATTTGGATAGAACGATTTTCTAGAGAAGGTCATGAATTTACACTTTTTCAAATTTAGTGACATGGAATTTGCTTCACACCATTCGAAAATGCAGGTTAGGTCAGCTTGCAAATGCTCCCTATCTTCTGCAGTACTAATGTACTTAAAGAGCTTAACATCATCAGCGTACATTAAGCATTTCGAGTAATTCAACACCTTAGGAAGGTCATTTATAAATAAAATAAACAAGACGGGACCAATATGGCTGCCCTGAGGTACGCCGGATGTGACATGTATTGGCCGGGAGGTACAATTTTTAAAAATTACTCTTTGTTTCCTATCCACTAAGTAAGAAGAAAGCCAGCTGAGAAGAATAGGAGGGAAGCCAATTCGATCAAGTTTATATATAAGGGTTGAATGAGATACCTTGTCAAATGCCTTGCTGAAATCAGTGTAAATCACGTCCGTTCGAAGATTGTTTTTAAACCCATTAGACACATAAGTAGTGAATTCAAGAAGATTGGATACAGTTGATTTACCTTTGCAAAAACCGTGTTGCGATAGATCAATAGCAGAAGTAATAGAGTGAGATAGTTCTTCCGTAACGATTGCCTCAAAAACTTTAGCAATAGCACAAAGCTTCGCAATTCCTCTATAGTTTACGATGTTAGTCCTACTTCCATTTTTATAAAGTGGCAAGATAAACGAATCCTTCCAGGAAGATGGGAAGACACCCTGTTTTAGGGAAGCATTAAAAATATTTGCCAGAGGCTTATACAAATACTCTGCACAACTTTTAAGAACACTTGTGGGTATACCGTCTGGGCCAGCTGTATATGAAATTTTCAAACAATTCAAATGAATGAGGACGTCCGCAGCAGATATCGATGGAATTCGGATACAATCAAATGATGGCAGATCGAATGGGTAGCTAGATAGATTCGAATTCAGTTGGGAAGATGTAGAACTGGCAGAGTAGTTTGACTCGAAGAAACCAGCAAACATATCGGCAATAATATTTTCGTCACTGGAAACTAAGTCATTTAACTTCAATGTTGAGGGATAACCGTTAGTCTTACGCTTAGTGTTCACAAATGCGTGAAACGATTTGGGATTAGAAACTATATTGAGTCGAACCCTGTTAATATAATTATTGTAACACTTTTTGTTCAATACATTGTATTTATGCCTAAGAATGGAGTACGCGGAGTAGTGAGAAGACAAGCCAGATTTTTTAAAAAGCTTAAATGCTTTGGATTTTTGATTTTTTAAGCGTTTCAATTCGCCAGTAAACCACTGAGCGTTAGACGTTACGTTAGCTTCCTTAACAAGAGGAATGATTTTACTGAAAATGTGGCGTAAGGAATTGCTAAAATGTAAGGCACTATCTTCAGCATTCCCATCATACTGGGGCCAAGTTATCTTCGATATCTCTAACCTAAGTTTATTATAATCTGCTGTTTTAAATGAGTAACGCTCCGCTCTTGATTTTTTACTGATAAAGCAACATGAGTTGCGTGAATTTATCAAGGACAATTCTAGTGGTGGGTGGTGAGAATCAACAGGGGTAATCAAAGCATAGCTAGGGGCTATTGTGACGTTGGAAACATCGTCCACAAAAACTAAATCCAGACATTTACCTAAGTTATTACTAACAGAGTTGATCTGGTAAAGACTAAGATCTGACAGATCGTTCAAAAATTGATTGAAGAGATCACGAGAGGAATTTGGTACTAGAATACCATCTATTAGATCCCAAGAAACACCCGCAAGATTGAAGTCACCCAGGACAATAACAGTATCGGAGGGCTTCACCATGGCATGTAGAGAGAGCAGTAAGGAAGAGTGTTTTAAATAAACAGAAAGGCTCGAGTTAGGTGGTATATAAGCAGCAACAAGATAAACGCTCATAGAATGATATCTTATTCGAACGCAGAGGAATTCAACTTCATCGGTGTCAGTGAACTCAATTTCTTCAGAAGAAAGGTCAGTCTGGACAGCGATTAAGACGCCTCCACCTTTTTTATTTAAACGGTCGTTTCGAAACACTTCATACTTAGGACACAAAATTTCCGAGTTGAACACATTCGGCTTGAGCCAGGTTTCAGTAAACACCAGTACTTTGAAGTCAAAATCATAGGACTGCAAGTGTAACCTTGATAGCTTTGTGTTCAAACCTCTCACATTTTGGTAGTAAATGCTAATGGTGAGGTTACTTATTAGTTTTTTGATGCCGAGGTGGAAAGCGGAAGTTGAGCCAAATTTTGCCCTTGCGGTCTAGATCTAAATTCAAATTCGCGAATGAAGGCACCGCTTGGCCAAAAAGATGGGCTCATTACTCTATCAAAGCAGTCTTCGGATATGTCTATTTTAAAAGAAGAAATGCTTCTTTCATACGAGAATCTGAACTTGCGTACATGCAACTCATTTGCTATCAGCCTGGAAGTTAAATACCCCTTCACATCATCGACAGTGGTATCTTTTGAAAACCTAGATATAAAGACCGATTTTTTGGAAGGGACAACGATTAAATCCCTCGGGACGGGGTTAACGCAATCGGAAACGGTTTCAGATGTGGTAGGGGGTTGCGGAACAGGGGGTTGCGGAACAGCTGTCAACTTTTTGGAAGGAGCAACGATGGCTTCGGATGTGGTAGGGGGTTGAGATGTAGTTGTGGAGTTTTTGGAAGGATCAACGACTACTTGCATTGGAACGGTGTTGACGCAATCGGAGATGGCTTCAGATGTGGTGGAGGGTTGAGATGAAGCTGTTGAACAGGAATTTAGTGAGGCTCCAGTAGAAGAAGGACGTGGTTGGGGAGATTCAGTCCGCCGAGGAATCGGTGTGTTAAAGCTTATGAGTTCTTTGTTCATAGCTGGAGTCAAAAGTGGGCGGTTCTGCGGAAGATCCAGGTCCACAGTGATGGGATTCAACACAATATTTTCCACGCCTCTCCTACGTCTCTTAAGACCTTTTCCAGGAGAAGGAGAGGAGGAGGAAGTATCTAATAATTTAAATTCTTTGAATTCATCCTCATACTTCTTGAACTTCTCGTTGAGCAGTTTTAGCTCTTTGCTTATCTCCGAAAATCCATTTCTAGCGGTTCTAAATAGTTTACAGAGATCCACAACAGTTTTTTTACACTTTGGACATGACCAGCGAAGTCCATTGTCTCCAATAATCATATCCAGAACTCTCCCATTAATACCAGCACACTTTAAATGAGACAGTTCATCGCAAAGCCAGCACGCCACAAAACGGTCCGAACCGGCTTTAACATTACATTTTTCGAACAGACAGGACATTTTTAGCGAATTTTATTAAAAAAGAATAAAAATAGCGAAATTAGGAATGTATTGTACGAAAACGTTTCAAGCTCACAGTAATTGGCAGTTTAATAGCTAGTGGTCTTGTTTAGTGAAGTTCAATGGTTAGAAACCGTGCTGAACTTAACAGTTTTAAAGCCACTGAGTTAACAAAATCAGCTGTCACCAAGAAAGCGACTGTCGATGATAAACAAAGGTGTGTGTAAAGCGCGAAAGAAAGCAAAATGAACAAACAAATGCGATATTCCTTACACTCTCACGCAAAAGCAACAATAATGCACCAAAACAGGCAAATATGCACGAAGGCCGACTAAATAAAACTTTTCAATCAACGCACTTTATGACTAAATCAAGTCAATTTATTGGAATTTGGCTTCAGTAAACTTTTTACGGTGTGAATAACACAAATTAGAACTGCTTAGCACTTTGTAAACGAGTTAAACTTTGGAAATTCTTTCAAGCGAAAGTTTAAGTGACCGCACAGTACGAACGTTGCCACAATGTATTGGAGCTATAGGTAGGCTTAAAAGTAATGCGATGGAAAAGAACTTTTATCAGAAACGGTTTTATAATACAGATGGATGTCATATAGAGATACACCCAAAAAAAGAAGAAGCCATTGATTATCACAACTACAAAGGGTGGTATTCAGTCGTACTGTTGGCTTTAGTAGACGCAAAATATAGATTCAGTTATATCCATTGCGGCAGCCCAGGAAGGTGCAATGATTCCGCAATTTTTGAAAAGTCGTCTCTAAAACGGGAGCTGCAGGAATGCGCACTCCTTGATGAATTGAGCTGGCAGTATGGATCCACAAAAATACCAGTGCACGTTATAGGTGAATCAGCCCTTCGCCTATCTCAGCATTTAATGAAGCCATACCCGCATAGCGTAAACAACACACCTGAACAAAAAAAATTCAACTATAGATTATCCAAGTGTCGACGTGTTGTGGAAAATGCTTTTGGCCATTTAAAAGCCAGGTGAATACAAAGTTGTCTCTTTCCAACATGGTTAAATTTGTATGCTATTTTAGATTTAGAAGAATTGGAAAAGGCGTGGATAATCACATAAAAAATGCAAACACTGTGATTTGTGCTGCATGCGGTTTACACAATTTTTTAATTGCACAGAAGGACTATCGTAGAGAATTGGGTAGTAGAAATGCAACGAGATAGCAGGTGCAACCCGCAATGCAGCAACAACCAAAGTGATCGATCTGAAGGAGAATTGATAAGAAATTCTTTAAGGGAATATTTCCGTAAGTATATTTTTTAAAAAATTGTTTTACTTACATAATGTCTAAATGCTTTTGTCAAAAAGCAGATAATCGTACCTTTCTTACGATATACATAACTTTAAGGTTTGACTATGTATTATATGCACCAAAATAATTTTTTTTTTCAGAAACTTCAAATGAAAGGTATTTTAATTACTGGTGTACTAATTTTTCCAATTGAGATTTAACCCTCAATATGTTCTTTTTTAACACGGTTTTATTCAGCACAAAAAATTCTATCGAGCCTTGCTTCCATTTTTTTTACGCCAAAGGGCGGTATTTTTTACTTCTGCCATGAATCATCAGGGTCGAATCACAATATATGCTTCTACTCCCAAAACACTAATAGATG
>NW_023466887.1:0-7109 GCF_013731165.1 Rhagoletis pomonella
CTAACGAGGATACCTGTGCTACCAAAACCAAAACACAAGCGTGCCGGTGGTTGCACTGAGGAAGAAGCTGGTGGTACTCCACGCCAAGGTCTCCCAAGCAGAAGAAGCAGTTAATCCTCCGCCATGGGACATGGTCCAAGATTGGCAAAACCAAATAACGAGTATTAAGGCAGAACTCAAAAAAAAAATAAAATTTTAAAATTGTAAATAAAAAAAAACACAAGAATGTACACTCATACACACAAATAAAACTTAAAATGAAATAATAAAAATTAAGCATTAAGTTTTATCATATTTTGCATATCCCTTGAAAGTTGTATTAAACAACAAAATAAATGTTATAACAAAGACATTAATTAAAAACATTAAACTAAGGCAAAAAAAATTTGAACTAAGAAAATATCATGAACTATGATTAGTCTATGACTATCTTGAAAAAATATATACATAATGTCTTGGTGGAAGAAAGCATTTAGTGCAATACTAACCTTCGGAGGACACACCTTTTTTATTTGACGTGAACGACACACTGGGGTAAATTGCACCCCAATTGAAATGTTGCTTTTAAAACACACAGCTTAAGCTTTTTTTGCATATATTACGCTGGAAATATTTAGATAAAATAAATTTAAAATGAAATGTCTTATTGAATTTTTCAAAGGTACAAGATCATATAATTGCATGGTTAGCTTTTATTGACATAACGAAAAAGTTTATCAAAAATAGGCTTTGCACTGGGGTGTCTTACACCCCAGTGTGTCTTCTGAAGGCTAATAGCCGTGTCTGGTTACGAGGTTGGAAAAGACAGACAAGGTGAAAATATAGAAAAGTTAGCCGAAAAAATTAACCAGCATAATGAACCAATTTTAAACCACAACGAATCAGGAATGAATATTACACACATTATTATTATTATTGTCATGTTGTTAACAATCACAGTTCTGTACTCATTAATAAAAAGTTATTTTAAATACAAACACAATAAAATAACGGCTACAACGCCAAGGATTTAAAAAATAGTAAACTTTATGTCGATTTTGCAAAACCCATAAATGACAAGTCCTGTCACGTGGAGGGACATAACAGATAAACTCAGAAGCATTAAGGCAGAATTTGATAGATCGTACAAATGCCTGAATAGGACACCAGTACCCTCCAACCACACTCAAATAAAACATTTAAGAACACTGGTTTATCAGCATAATACGATCACAGCCCTCAGCAAGACAGTCTACCCATTCCTAAGCACCAATCACCAGGAAGAATTCATAAAATTTTTTTCCTCAATCAAAACAAAACTGGAAGCAATTTTCAAACATTTAGAATATAGGGACAAAGTACCGGAAGAGATAAACAAATCTCTAATAATCAAGTTCCAAGATACAGGGGGAGAAACATCAGTAGAAGAGGTAGGAAAAACTAACACAATGACCACTATGACTCCTGTAGAATTTATAAATTTGGCTACAAAGCTGTTGCCAGAGTTTGATGGCAAAGCTGAAAATTTGACCAAATTCATTAATGCACTCGACATACTAGATGACGGCTAACGTGAAACACGAGTCCTCACAAAGTATTGCAGTGAAATTGTTGGGCATAAAACAACACAACAAGTCTGACGGCGATTTCGCCAAAGAAATTGAATCCCTTGCACAACAACTAGAGCTTGCTTACATCTCCGATGGAATGTCGTCAGCGTTGGCAAGAAACTATTCAGCACATTCGGCAGCAAAAGCGATAAGAACCAATGCAAGGTCTGATGAAGTAAAAATGTTAATGAGGGCAGGGCAGTTCTCAACAGTTAGTGACGCAGTCACCAAATTCATTTAATTTGGGGGCCGAAAGCTCAGGCACCCTTCAGGTAAACTATATAAATAATTCATACAGAGGGAACAATTCTAACAGGAGAAATAATTCATTTAGAGGAAATAATTCTTGCAGAGGTAATAGAAACTATAGAAACCATTACCGAAATAATCGGGGTAGAAACCACAGTAACTATAATAACAGCAACGGCAACCCAAACAGAAACAACGATAACAATAATAGCTATAGGGGCCGTAATAACCATAACAGGAATGTACGCTACACGGAAGCATCGGAAAACACAGAGCACCCCCAGAGTGCCCAACTGGGGAGTGCGCAAAATTAAACACTGCGAACTTATTAAACATCAATTTGTCATTTAGTAACTTCGTCACCGTAAATTCCTCGCTAAATAACTACGAGTCCACCTTTTTAATAGACACAGGCTCGGAAATTAGTATATACAAAACATAGGCAAATGATCAAATTCAAATAAATACAAATCATATCTACAATTTAAAAGGCATAGGAAATGGTTCCATAAAAAACCTTAGGTGCCACTACAGCTACACTTTATATAAATAACTCAGAAATCATTCACAACTTCCAAATAGTAGACGAAAATTTTCCAATCCCTTGCGATGGTATTATAGGGTTAGATTTCATCAAACAATTCAATTGTCTATTAGATTACATGTATAATGGTCCAAGTCTATTGATAATACGACCTAACTCTCTGAAAAGTCACTTGGAGCTAGAAATTTTAGAATCACCCACAAAGGGAATACTTAGTTTACCGGCAAGAGCGGAAGTTATTAGGAAGATCTACATAGTTGCAACCGCAGAAAATATGCTAATCCCAAACCAAGAGTTAGAAGAAGGCATAATAATAGCAAATACAATAGTTAACACGAGGAATCCATATGTCAGAATAATAAATACAACAGATAATAATGTTTTTCTTAAACAAAATGGCCCGTAGTCATAGTCAAAATAAAGTCGACTTTAAACAACAACTAGTACAGTGACATGTTTCACTACCTCTATCGCGCCAACAACAACAACAAACACACGGGTACCTGCCGACTGCACAGCGGTGTCAACAGCCCGGCCTATTCTTGCTGCACAAGCACAAATTAACTTGAGTGCAAGCACTGGCAACAAAGGTAAAGCGCAAGAAAGGTTGAAAAACGAAACAACTAAAAATGCGGCCATACAGACTGGAATGGACCGCTATGTTACAATAAAAAGAAAACTTAGTCCGCAAAATTCAACGGGCAGTAAGACAAAAATAAACCGCCTTACCTCAACTCGGCAAGTCAGTACGAATAGATTTGCACTGCTAAGTGACAATGCCGATGATGTGAATAGCCAAATTTCTGAAGGTGCTGCAAAAGCTACTAATGCCAAACCTCCGCCCATTTTTATAAGAGAAGAGAATCCAAGCGCTCTTGTAAAAAAATTCACACAGCTAATCAGTAGTAATAAGTTTCATATTATCCCACTATCTAAGGTAAATATTCGCGAAACTAAAGTACAAATTTATTCCGAACAGGATTTTCGAACAGTGTCCAAATACCTGAATGACACAAACACAAAATTTTATACATACCAACTTAAAAGTGCAAAAGGTCTACAAATTGTAATTAAAGGTATCGAACCAAGCGTTGAAGCTGTGGAAGTTTTGGAAGCACTTAAAGAACAAGGTTTCAATCCAAAAGCTGCTGTGAATATTTTTAATAGGAACAAAATCCCTCAACCTATGTTTAAAGTTGAGCTCGAGCCTGAAAACAAACCTCTGGGCAAAAACGATGTGCATCCAATTTATAAATTACAATATCTTCTGCATCGTAGGATAACTGTGGAAGAACCGCATAAGAGAAATGGCCCTGTACAATGCACCAACTGCCAGGAGTATGGTCATACTAGGTCTTACTGCACGCTTCGCTCAGTGTGCGTAGCTTGTGGAGAGCTACATGTCTCTGCCACTTGCACATCAAGCAAAGAAGACCCGCGTGCAAAAAAATGTGGTAACTGCGGTGGAAATCACACAGCAAACTACAGAGGCTGTCCAGTCTATAAGGAGCTAAAAAACCGGATCAACCAACGCGTGGCTTCCATACGTACTCATAATGTACCGAATGCCTTTGTACCCTCCCAAACGAATCCTGACGTCTTCTTCGCCAAAAGAGCCACGTCGCCAACAGTTCTATCAAATACCGTCAATGGCGTCTCGTTTGCAAGTGCCTTAAAATCAGGCTTAGAAAACCGTGCCCCTACAAAAACTGCACCTCAAGTTGCGCCGCAAGAACAGCATCCCCATGCACAATATGGTAAACAATCCAATATCGAAGCTATGATAGCGTCGATGCAACAAAGCATGATGAATTTCATGACTTTCATGCAAAACACAATGCAAGAACTCATGCGAAATCAAAATACGCTGCTCAACCTGCTTGCTACTCAGCAAACAAGATAATGACCTTACTTAAAATAGCCCTCTGGCATTCCTCGCCACAAACTAGAGCTGTCAAAATTTCTTAAGGACAAGGAAATTGACATAATGCTCCTTGCTGAAACACACCTAACTAATAGATATAATTTTGACATTTCGGGATATACCTTTTATTGCACGAATCATCCAGATGGAAAGGCGCATGGCGGAACTGGTATTTTAGTCAGAAACCGGATTAAACACCATCATTTGACTGGAATTGCCGAGAATTATCTGCAAGCAACATCAATATGCGTACAAACAAAGCAAGGTGATATTACGCTGTCCGCGGTTTATTGTCCCCCGCGTTTCACGATAACAGAAAAAACAGTTTATGGATTTCTTTAGTTCGCTGGGAGAGCGCTTCCTTGCTGCAGGTGATTATAATGCGAAGCGTCCTCACTGGGGCTCACGCTTGTCCAACCCTAAAGGCAAGCAATTATATAACGCGCTTATATGTAGAAGAAACAAACTCGATTACGCTTCTCCTGGAAAGCCTACATATTGGCCGGCAGACCCGCAAAAGTTGCCAGATTTGATTGACTTTGCGGTGACAAGGAAAATTCCTCGCGGCCTTATTAGTACAGAATCAGTTGCGGATCTCTCATCAGACCACTCACCTGTACTTTTCACCTTGTGGCATCAGCCGCAAGAAAAAGAGTCACCCTATATGCTCACGACAAGGGCTACAAATTGGTTAAAGTATAAAAAATATATCAGTGCGCATATAGACCTCGATCCAAATTTAGATACGCCGACCGATATTGAAAACTCCATAGCCGCTCTTGAATCTACACTTAGAGCAGCCGCTAGCATTTCCACACCCCAGAAAGGTTATGTGCAAAATAAAAAATATAATTTGACCAATAGGAAAATTGAAATGCTTGTCTTGGAAAAACGACGCCTACGACGGATATGGCAGACTCATAGATCACCAGCATCAAAACAACTGCTCAAGGCGGCCACACATGCACTGACGAGAGCCCTCAAGAACGAGGAACAGTACGCACAGTACCGGTACATCCAAAAGCTCTCACCGACTAGTACAAAGCACTCGTTATGGAAAGCACACCACAAGCTAAATGCGCCAATAGAGACTGAAATGCCAGTACGGGATCACAATGGCAAATGGGCTCGGAGTGACGCAGAAAAAGCAAACACCTTTGCTTCTCATCTAAAACATGTTTTTAGGCCAAACCCCGCAACTAATAATTTTCAACTTCCACCCGTACCCAATGTGTAAAAATTTGAGCCGCTGAAATTTGTACCTGAAGAAATTTCAAAAGTAATTAAGGATCAACTGCAACCAAATAAGGCCCCAGGGCACGACTTAATAACCCCAAAAATGATTATTGAGCTACCAAATTGTGCTGTACTTTGCATCTGTATGCTATTTAACGCAATCACTAAACATTGTCATTTCCCTCACCAATGGAAAAAGTCGACTATTGTGATGATACCAAAGCCCGGAAAGGACAAAACGCAGCCATCTTCATATAGGCCCATCAGCCTGCTACCGTGTATGTCGAAATTATTCGAAAAACTTCTTATGCTGCGCATCTCCCCACATCTGCAAGCCCGCAATATAATACCACTTCACCAATTTGGCTTCAGGGAAAAACATGGAACAATCGAGCAGGTAAATCGCATAACAACCGAAATCCGAACAGCGTTTGAAAAGAGGGAATATTGCGCTGCAATATTTCTTGACGTCGCCCAGGCATTTGACCGCGTCTGGCTAGATGGTCTTATGTATAAAATACAAATGCTACTCCCACAAAGCACACACAAACTGCTTAAGTCATACCTTTATAATCGAAAGTTTGCAGTTCGATGTAACACCACCATTTCTGAAGCCCATGCAATCGAAGCTGGAGTGCCACAAGGCAGTGTCCTTGGCCCGATGTTGTATGTCTTATACACCGCGGATATTCCTACAAAAGACCGCCTGATAATGTACACTTTTGCCGATGACACTGCCATAATCAGTCGCTCCAAGTGTCCTCTACAAGCAACTGTGCTCCTAGGCAATCATATGGAAGCTGTTGCCAATTGGCTCGCAAACTGGCGAATAAAGGTTAACGAGCAAAAATGTAAGCAAGTTACATTTACACTGAATAAGAGTAACTGTCCGCCCTTGACTTTAAACAACGTACAAATATCACAAAGCAATCATGTCACTTACCTAGGGGTCCACCTGGACAGGCGACTTACTTGGCGAAACCACATAGTGGCTAAAAGGACTCATCTCAAGCTGAAGGCTAATTCTCTCCACTGGCTTATTAACTCTCGCTCACCCCTGAGTCTGGAGTATAAAGTGCTTATTTACAATATAGTTTTAAAACCGATATGGACCTATGGATGTGAGTTATGGGGAAACGCGAGCAGCAGCAACATCGAAATCCTTCGTCGTGCGCAATCTAAAATCCTTCGAACAATCACCGGAGCACCTTGGTATATGCGAAATGAGAACATTCACCGCGACTTGAGAATACCAGAAGTACGAACCGAAATAGAACAACGGAAGACGAAATATGTATCGAAGCTTTTAGCGCACCCAAATCATTTAGCAAGATCTTTATTGCGTGTCAACAGGACCTCAAGACTACGTAGGAATGACTTACCAGCCCAGTCGTAATCTTTTCTTAGGGCCAGTTAAGAAAATACTCATCCCAACTAGGGGATGTAAATTAAGTGAATAGATTAAGATTCGAAAACTTATTGTTAGGCTCTTAGGCAGGGCAGATTCAATAAATAAAAAACAAATTTAAAAAAAAAAAAAACAAAAAGTTAGTTGCAGCTTTTTTGA
>NW_023466888.1:0-3706 GCF_013731165.1 Rhagoletis pomonella
GCCACCGTCCTCGCGCCCCTTGGAAGAAGGAAGCGGAGAAGCTTCCATTTGGTCCTTCTGCGCCAGCAGACCCCGAACCAGCAAGGAACCAACGCCGTTGGAATAAATAAGTAAAACCCCCCCCCCTAAAAACCGTAAGTAAGCGCTTGAATCTCCCTTTGCGTCCCCACGGAAAATATAATTTCAATATACATACATACATACATAAGTATATCGCTTCCAAACATTTAGAAGTTTGAAAAAACTTTTGTGCGCCTTTTCCAAAAAAAACGGAACCCTCATTCCGTTAAAAAATATAGCTAGCAATTGTACATATGTACATGTTTAATTTCGTGCAAATAATTCCCGCAATTTAAAGAAAATCCCGTATATTAATTATACATATAGCTCTCCTTCTCTGCGCTTATGTACTTAACTGCTTAAAAACTCTTATACTTTATACATACAGTCCACAGAATACTTTATACATACAGTCCACAAATACATACACAAGTACATAAGTACATACGTTTAATCTCTTATCTCATCTGCAGTTACAAAATTCAAATATAAAATTAATATCATTGATATTTATCATACCAAATTTCCATACCTCACATTTGCATGAAAATTAAATTAAGCAATTATAGTAAAATAATAATTTTCTCAGTAGTGCACCCCTAATCTCAAATTCGCAAGCGCGCAAGAGAATATAAAGCGATATATATACACATATTTACATATATAAATATACACAAATTTACATATATAAAGTGCGATACAGTGGTCGGTTTGCATTGGAAAAGTATTCAGAAATAAAAGTACAAACACCATCGGTTACAGTCCCGTGAATTAAATTTGCATTTCACCCAAAGTTAATAAAAGCGCATTCTCGTTCTTCCACTGAGTGGCCCTTTTACATATACATAGAATTGCGGTTACAGTCGCGAAAAAAAAAAAAAAAACTTGCATTTACATAAACTAAATTTTTCTCGTACTCTTTCATTCGTTGAGCAAGTTTCTCGAAATAACTATATTCTCAAAAACGGTTAAATAAATAAATTTGTAAATAAATTAAATCTCTATTTTTCCCTAATTCGCAATCGAGCACTGACAGAATCGCAAAACTCACACATTTCATTATTTATTTGCTCATTTTATATCTGTATATTTACTTCTCTGGCATTCCTTTAACAAGGAATTGCATTAAATTCTCTGGCATTCCCTTAAAAAGGAATTGCATTAAATTCTCTGGCATTCCTGTAAGAGGAATCGCATTTACTTAAAAAAAAAAAAAATTTTCATTCTTGTAGTATTCTCGAGTTCTTTGCATCTCCCTCAGGCATCCCTCTCTCTCAGTCCCTCAACCCCAGTCCTTTCAGACTAAATTATAAATTTTCTCGGGGCTTAACGAAGAATCCCAAGTTCCCAAAATGAGTGATGAAGAGAAAATCGTTGCGATCGAAACTCAACGCTCTGCCCGCTCAAGCGGGAAAACTTCAAAAAAACAAAGGCAATTGGCCTCCGTTAAGTTTACTGCAGAGACTGATAATTTAGTCGATTACTGTTCAAGATTCAAATCCCTACCTCTCGAAAATAACTCAGAATCAAGCCTGAAAATAAAAGATACGAGTTTAGACAATTTTTGGAATCGAGTTCAAAACTCTTATGATGTAGTTGTAGAGGCAGACGAGCAAGACCTTCCCGAAGATTTCAAAGCAAGTGCTTTTCGCAGATATCGGTCTTGTCTCGATCAATATGAAGACACTAAAGCTCAAATCGCTGACCAGCTCCATCTTCATAAGCAAGTGAGCACTCCCATGCCTACTCCCTCTTCATCACAACCCAAACGCCAGTCTGGCCTCGGCTTAACCGTCCCTCCTTGTGACACCGAAGTATTTTACGGAAGTTATGAACAATGGCCCTCTTTCCGGGATATGTTCACAGCGGTATACATAAATCACCCTGAACTCACCCAAGGCCAAAAGTTGTACCATCTCAGGTACAAAACTCAAGGTAAAGCCAATCAAATAGTAAAGCAATTCTCTCTCTGTGATGAAAGCTTTAATCTCGCATGGGAAGCACTTCGGTCTCGATATGAGAATAAGCGTATTTTGGTAGACAACCAAATACGAATCTTAATGAACCTCAAACCCATTCCCACCGAAAGCAGCGAAGACATACAAAGGCTGCAGTCTTCTGTAAACAACTGCCTTCAAATTCTCGCAACTCAGCAAGTCTCAACCGAAAATTGGGACCCCATCCTCATCTATATAGTCACCTCTAAGCTTCCCGAAACCACAGTATCCCTGTGGGAACAATCCCTCAGCTCGAGGAAAGACCTCCCCAATTGGTCCCAAATGGACCAGTTTCTCACTACTCGTTATGAAGTGGCCGAAAGAGTTGATCAATGGCGCCTGCCGAAGGCGAGACCTCCTGTTCAGCCCACTAGCTCTTCAAAGCCGCCTTTCTCTTATAACAAACCACCTTTTAAACCCCCTCACTCTCAAAACTTTCAAAACAGATCGATGTCACAAATACAATCTCACGTGACAGAGCAGCGAATAATGCACAAATGTTCGATGTGTAAGACCTCCTCTCATTCGCTGTGGAACTGCTTCAAATTCCGAAAGTTGTCAATCTCTGATCGCAAGAAGTTCGTAAGAGAAAATAATATGTGCTTCAACTGTCTATCCCAGTCACACTTGTTGAAAGATTGCCCTAGCACACAAACTTGTAGCCATTGTAATGAACGGCACAACTCAGTGCTCCATGAAGCCACAAACTCCATGCCGAAAAGGCAACCCCCAAGAGTACAAAAAACCACTTCGCAAGTGGCAACCACAATTTCTACAAACTCAAGTGTGCACACTTCACCCCAAACAGACACTAATGAACAGGAAGCAGTTGGAACTCAGGTGCAATCATTCTATTCAGAGAATGAGAGCAAAATACTCCTCCCGACAGCTATGGTACCGGTATCACACCGAGGAGAAATATTTAAACTCAGAGCTCTTATAGATCAGGGGTCAGAACGAAGCTTTATCTCCACCAAAGCTCAAAATAAGCTAGGGCTGCCCTGCAAATCCTCAAAATTTGAAATCTCGGGCATGGGTGGAAGAGTTGTTCAAACTTCGAACAAATTATGCTCTTTAGTCTTGGTTTCCGCCGATCTCCAAACTAAAATAAATGCTCAAGCTATCGTGTTACCACAGCTGACAAAAATGCTCCCCAAGTTCCCACTTAATCAGGACCACAAAGAAAAATGGTCTCATCTGAAACTGGCAGATCCAAACTGCCACTCCCCAGCCCAGATTGACCTCGTGTTAGGCAGTGATATCATCCCTCAAATAATCGAGGAGGGCATTGAAAAAATCTCACCAACTCTGCTAGCTCAAAAGACAATATTCGGTTGGATACTTAGTGGTCAGATTTACGAAAATATAGCTTCATACTCTACACAAATAGAGGAAATTTCTAATGAGCATCTCAACTCACAATTGCGTCGGTTTTGGGAACTAGAAGAAGTTCCAAAACTCAAGCATACCACCCCTGAAGACGACTTTTGCGAAGATTTCTATAAATCCACCACTTCTCGCAACTCTGATGGTCGTTATGTGGTCAGGCTTCCGTTCAAGCCAAGCTTCCCCAAAGAAATCTCTTTAGGTTACTCTCGCTCCTCAGCGCTTCAGCAATTTCTCGGAATGGAGAGAAACCTCCTCAAAAA
>NW_023466888.1:3806-7106 GCF_013731165.1 Rhagoletis pomonella
AAAAACGAACGACAAAGGTACGAGTTGTCTTTAATGCATCAAAGATTTCGGGATCCGGTTACTCTCTTAACGATGTATTATATACCGGACCAACTCTCCAGCCTGATTTGATGCTTCTCATCCTCAAGTGGCGAATGTATAAATTTGTATTTAATGGTGATGTCGAAAAGATGTACCGACAAATACTGCTACATCCCGAAGACCAGGACTTTCAAAGAATAATCTTTCGTTCACCCACAACCAGTCCCATTCAAGATTATAAACTAAAAACGGTCACATTCGGTGTAAACTGTGCGCCCTACCTCGCCATTCGCACACTTCACCAAGTAGCACAAGATGAAAAAACCAACTACCCAATGGCCGCCCACATTCTGAATAAAGAGACGTATGTGGATGACATACTCTCCGGCAGCCACGATCTGACAATCGCCACTCAATCTCTCACCCAAGTCATTCAGGCTCTAAACTCGGCAGGCTTTCCCTTAAAGAAAATAACAGCGAACCACCCAGAAATTCTCAAAAATATAAGGAAAGAGGACTTGCTCGATACTAATTTTCTCGAGTTCGAAAAGGCAAGTACCACAAAGACTCTAGGGATCCAATGGAACGCGCTCACAGACACGTTTTCCTATACGATCGACTCCATCCCAGCCTTATCTGCTAGCACTAAACGACAGATTCTCTCCTCTGTCGCGAAACTTTTTGACCCCGCAGGGTGGCTTACGCCGATAATGATCCAGGCAAAGATTCTCTTACAAGAGCTCTGGATCGACGGAACTGACTGGGACGAAAAAGTCAAGCCCCTCCGTCTTGTTAAATGGTCTCAGTTCGCACAAAATCTCCACACAATCTCGACCATTCAAATACCCCGATGGGTAAACTTTGTTACCGACCAGCATGTTGAACTCCATGGATTCTGCGACGCCTCAGAAAAGGCATATTGTGCCAACGTATATGTTCGAACTACTCATGGTTCCAGTATGTCTTCTCATCTTCTGGTTTCCAAAGGCAAGGTAGCACCCCTTCGAACAACTAGCTTACCCCGGCTTGAGCTCTGCGGAGCTCTTCTCTTAGCCAAACTTGTCGCAGCTATTCAGTCCCATCTCGACCTCTCTAAAAGAAAACTGGTACTATGGTCTGACTCTGAGATTGTATTGGCATGGCTGGAAAAACCACCCCACTCTTGGAAAACGTTCGTCTCTAATCGCACCGCGGAGATCTTGGAACTCGTCGGAAACGCCACCTGGCGACATGTATGCAGCAGCGACAACCCCGCAGATATGGGCACAAGGGGTTGCAAGCCACTAGACTTAGCAGCGTCGTCGTTATGGTGGAATGGTCCTGAGTGGCTATCCAAGCCCCCCGAAGGATGGCCAAAAGCCCCAGTCCGCAATGTCAACCCCCCGGAAGTACGAAGAGTGGAGGCACTCCTCACAACCGAAGAAGACCCCGACATTCTGGACAGGTTTTCCTCTTTCTCTCGAGCCTTGAGAGTGATGGCTTACGTCTTCAAGTTCATCAGACGACTAAAGGACAAAGGGACAGGAGCTTCTGACCGCGCATCATCCCCGCTATCACATGATGAGCTCCGCCAAGCGAAAATTCGTCTGCTCATCCTTACGCAAACCCGTCACTTCCCCCATGAAAAAGCCCGCTTAGAAGACTCAAAACCCATTGACAAAAAGAGTTCCCTATTAGTTCTTAACCCCTTCTTGGATAAAAATGGAGTTATCCGCGTCAATGGACGCCTTGCTCATGCTACCCTGAGCTATAACGAACGTCACCCCATTATAATTCCGGAAAAGTCCCGATTCGCATTTCTCTATCTAAAATTTCTCCATGATCTCCTGCTCCATGCAGAAGTACGACTTATGCAGCAGATGACCAGGCAAGAATTGTATATTCCCCGGCTAAAACCCCTCATCAAAAAATGCATTTATCAATGTAAATCATGCACCATTCACAAACAGCAAATGCGCTCGCAGATTATGGCTGCCCTGCCGCCCGAACGATGCACCTTCGCTCCGCCCTTCACCACCACCGGTGTCGATTTTGCTGGGCCTTTTCAAATAAAAGCCTCTATGCTAAGATCCCCCGCTTTAGTGAAAGGCTATGTGGCCGTCTTTGTGTGCTTCACAACAAAGGCGGTACACCTCGAGCTGTGCTCAGACCTGACCAAAGAGGCATTTCTCGCCGCCTTTGCTCGTTTTGTTGGTCGCCGTGGTTACCCCGCTAAAATGATGAGCGACAATGGCAAAACTTTTATAGGAGCCAAAAGAGCCATTGAAAAGGAGTTCTCTGTCTTTCTCCAAACTGTATCCCGTGATATTGTCCAAAAATACTCACCCCAGGGTATTAATTGGCAGTTTATCCCTCCCAGCGCCCCGCACATGGGTGGCTTATGGGAGTCTGCAGTTAAAAGTTTTAAACTTCACTTCAAAAGGACTGCCGGCCCCCATAAATTTACGTTTGAGGAGTTTACTACCCTTTTAATAAGAGTAGAAGCTGTATTAAATTCTCGTCCGATATCTCCACTCACCCAGGATCCGACGGACTTAACAGCGCTCTCACCTGGCCACTTCCTCCGGGGTGCTCCCCTCCTATCTTTCCCCGAATCTAATCACGAAAAACTCTCGCTCATTAATAGATGGGAAAAACTCAAGGTCTTGCACCACCAATTCGCAAAACGATGGAAGGAAGACTACCTCAAAGACCTTCATAAGCGACACAGGTGGAAGAATGCTCAAGTAGAACCCAGAATCGGAGAATGCGTAGTCATTAATGATGACACACTCCCGCCCACGGAATGGCGCCTGGGCCGCATCGAAAGGTTGCACCCTGGCAAGGATGGACACATTCGTGTGGTCGACGTCCGCACCCAAACCGGCCTCCTCACTCGGCCATTAGTAAAATTAGTATTTCTGCCTTCGAGCGAAGATGTCCCCTCTCGCCTTGAAGCCGATTAACCACTCCATACATCCCTTACCTCAATAACGCAGCCAGATAGCTGTATATGTATTTGCCTATTTCCACACACGACACATACCTACACACTTCTCGTAGCTGTCTCATATGTCTCCCACCTGGTATAATACGAAAAACTAAAAATCTCCGTATATAAAATCTTTACAGATGGACCACAGTGGAACCCCAACGCCAGCGCCGCGCGCATTACTCAAGTCCAAAGTGGTAATGACACCCTCCGTGGAACGCGAACCATCACCTGGCTCTCACCGTATCGAGGAGGACTACCAACGATGCCGCTTGTGCACCCGTCACCACGCACTGCGTCTATGCCCC
>NW_023466889.1:0-7105 GCF_013731165.1 Rhagoletis pomonella
TACAGCATACTAAATGGCCGAAAATTTAAACAATACCCACGCCCACATCCCATATAACGGTAATTTAGAGAAATACAAAATCTTCGATAAACCAGTAACTATTAACGCTAATTTATTCAAAATTGATGCTTGCAACAATTCTTTACCAAAAAATATGTTTATGGTAAAATTTTGGAAAATGGGCGTGGCACCGCCCACTTATGATAACATATACGTATATCGGTAACCGTTATACCAATTTGTATCAAACTCGGTACGGTTATTGTGCTTGCCACATAAAAGCCAATTATTAAAAATTATTGAATTCGGGCTAAAATTACGGCCGCTTTTCATATAACGGTAAATTTCAGAAATGCTTGAAACTGCAATATTTCGAAATTTAAGGACGCTACTCAAAATTGGTACACCCCGGTTTACCATCTAGCGGTAGCTTTCGGAAAGGTGAAAAAACATATATTTAATACTTACGCCTGGTATTTAATGTTCGGCTCCGCCCGAACTTAGACTTTCTTACTTGTTTTATTTCATCCTTTTTATATACACATACGCAAATTGAGATCGGAATATTACCTGCAATTGGAGAATGAAAATTAGCTTTCTGACTTAATGTTTTTACCGATATGATGGAACATTTGCAAAACTTGGATTTGTCTCTACAAGGAGAGAATTGCCCCTGAAGATGCTAAAAATGTTTTAGCGAAACGTTGGGCCAGAAAGTGGAATAATGTAGTTTTATTCGCACTAAAAACATAGACCAGACTAGCCTGGTAACATAATATTTAATAAATTACGAACTGATCGGACAATAAAACATATAAAAATCTTTTTGATTTGTCGCAAATTATTTTAAGTTTTGAAGCTAAACTACGTCTTTTTATTTATGATCTCAAAAAAAGAATATTTCATCATTTTCCATGGCTAGAAAAAAATATTGCACATGATTTAAAATCAGATTTTGAAAAAAGATTTGCCGATTTGAAATAATTTAAATGTACGTTTGCATACTTCATAAACCCTTTTTTATGTAAATAATTGAGGATGAATTTACAAAACTCCTTTTTAAGAAAAGCGAGGAAGAGTTGTAGTTTTTGAAATTAAAAGAAGATAAGGCACTGGTTATGCAACATAAAACTTTGCTATTGCTTGAATTCCGGCAACAAGTGCCAGATTTTAAATATCCCCTGTTGAAAACAGCTGCGTTCCGTATATTTTCAATTTTTGGTACAACGTATAACTGTGAGTCTTTGCACTCTACAGTGAAATTCGTAAAGTCAAAATACCGGGCACAATTAGTTGCATTCGTGTACCTGATAATTATTGAAAGTTATAAAAACTATCAGCTTTTTGTGTTCGCGTACGCATAAAACTTGCAAAGTAGAGGAAATTGAGAGAGCAAAATGACACTTGATTTTGAGGGAAAGCTGCTAGTTTCTGCTGGAAAAAATGTTTGCCAACTGCAATTTACCAACAAGAAAACAGCTGGTTGGTATTTACGCAAATCCCTAAATTTGAAGCGTTGGAAGTTAAAATAGTAAAATGCGACGGATTAAACTTGTAGGAAGTAAGTAATTATTCGTTTAGTCCAGAGATTCCCAAAGTGGTCCAGGACCCCCAGGGGTCCACGGGAGACTCGACGGGGGTCTACATAGATGTGAAAAATATGGGGCTCCATGAGCTGTAAGTGGGGTTCCACGAAAATTTCGATAGTAAAGAACTAAAATGGTTGCTTGATAGCCTCTTTATTTAACTTTAATTTTTTTTGAGTGGTGTATAGTGCTCTTGACGCACTGCTGCACTTAATGTCACTTTGTGTTTTCATACGTAGCCTTAAAGGCCACCTGCAGACTAAAAAGAACCGGATATTGGAATTACACTGAGTGGGGCGCGGCGGAAATTGCTGGCGGCAGAGATTTAAGCACTTGTGTATTTTCAATGCTACAGGATGGCACGCCAGCATTACCTTTGTTGAAGAGTTCCCTGAGACTGAATGCTGGTTTAATTCCATCACTCATACCGGACTCACACATTGTCGAATCTTCACTGGTGGCCCCAAAACTGACTCTGGGTCATGATCTGTGGTTTTTTTTCGAAGTTAATGGGGATAAGCTTCAGTTTTCGGCTGGGGAATATGCTTCGGTCTTACAGGCTGAGGTAATTGCAATCCTCAAAGCCATGGACTAAGTGGTGAAACATAGGTGGAGGGGAAGCAGTTTACGTGTCTGCAGTGACAACCAAGCTGCATTTGAGGTATTGGCCAGCCCTCTAACTACTTCCAAATACTTCCAAACTAGTTCGGCAATGCAATTGACTAAGTTTTGGTGGTAACCATAACAAGCTTGCTTTACTCTGGGTGCCAGGTCACCCAGGAGTACCTGGTAATGAGATATCTGACCATTTGGCCAGAATTGGCTTATATCAAGCATTCATCGGTCCGCAACCAGTTTTAGCACACCCACTTTCGGCCATCGAATCAACCATCAGAAACTGGGTGAATACTTCGCTCAGCAGTGACTGGGAGGCATCGAGGGGATGCAGGTGGGCAAAACTCATGTTGCCTTCAATCTCAGAAGGTCTATCTAGTTTTTTGCGCTCACTGAGCAGACAACTTGTTGGACTGCTGACTGGTCACTTCACGTGGCACAAACACCTGACTGTGATAGGCGTAAATGAAAAGTCCATAGGACGAGATGGCGGAACACTTTTTGTGCTTCTTGCTTGCTTGGTTGTTTGTCAGCGAATTTTCTAGACTGGTTTTTTCTCTATTGTCAGTTTCTGAATTAAAAGTTTGGCGTAAAAAGCTTAGCAGTTTTGTGGTTTTAAGTTTTGTGTTTTAAAAATGTGAGTGATAAATATTTTTTGCCTCATTTTAAAACTCGGACCGATAAAAATAAAAATGATGCCATCAACACAAAAAAACTATTTTACAAGTACTCCACGTACAAAGTCATGAGTGAGCCGAACATTTGATGAGTTTATGGTGAAGATAATGTAAATAACGCCAGGGCTCGAAGTGCTCTTAACAAATATAACTCCTCAAAGCGAGAGAGTATTTCGATGGATTTACGAGCTCTATTTTTTAAAACCTGTAAGTGTGTAATCACATTATTTTTATAAATAGAAATAAAAAATAATAGAAAGAAAATATTTTAGTTTTATTTTGGCCACTCCGAGTTTAGTTTTTGAATTCAACCGCGATGCGAATTTACATAGTTAGATCTAATCTTCACATTTCATTTTTGCGAGCTTTGGGAATATTTAGAAATGTATCAGCAGGGGGTCCACCGAAACCACTAAATTTTTGAAAGGGGTCTACGAGAAAAAAGTTTGGGAACCTCTAGTTTAGTCAGTGAACAGTGTCAGGATAAGACATCGGGATTTGTTTTCTTACGTTTTCAATTTTATACTTTTGAATGTAAACAAAATTTGTATCAGCTGTTCGTCTAACTTGCAAGTTTCTGCAAATTTTCTGTTCGCCTACTATTTTGGATATTTTTCTCTTGTGAGAGAACGATAACATTTCGCCGGAATTTTGTTGATGGACATTTTTTACTGGAGATTTAAACGAACATACCTATTGACCAACCAACATTTAACAGAACTGTTACGAACGGCTTTAACTGACGTAAAACCAGATTTTGAAAATTTGGCCAAAATTTTTTGTTAATAACTTTTGATCGGGTAAAAAAAGTTAATTTTCGCTTTCGGATTCTTGTTATTGGGGTCCAGACGCGTCTAATGGTACCCCCTTTCCAAAATTTTGACCAATTTTGGGGGTTGAAAGCCCACCCAGATAATTACCAAAATTTTTGTTTTTGTTGTTTTATTGTGGCTCTTTGTAGCATTTAGAATTTATGTGTGGCTCTTTTCGACCTCGGCCTTGCCCACCTCTGTTATATACAAACCAAGGCATAGAAAATAACGGTGATACTTTGTTTGAGCCGCAAGAACAAATATACCAATTGAATTGGAGAATGTAATTAATTATTATACTAAGTACCTGTAAATAATACTCATATCTGTAATAAGAAAATTTTGAGTAATTTGTACGAATTTAAGGATTTTTCATTTGTTTTTGAGGAATTTGGTAATTTTTTTGTGGCAACACTGCTTCATAGCATTCTCAATCGAAACGGAACAATGGTATTAGTTGTATGAGATCATTTTCATCCCGGATTAGTTGGTTATTTTTTTTTTGAGGTTTGATTAGGTATAAAGTAACCTATACCGATTATTTTTCGCGCGACATCACTTTGGCAGTACGTTGTGGTTTCGGGAAGCCACCTAACCAATGCATTGGTACCTGGGAATCCAACTCGTGGGGAATTCCCCGATTCTCGTGGAATTTAGATTGCGTGGGGAATCGGGGAAAGGACCGTTTTTCATGTGGAATTTCAGTTTACATGGGGACATTTTTTTTCTTTTTTGCTTCACTAATTTCATAATGATTTAAAAAAATATAAGTTGAGATGTCACATCCGTCACCGTGGAATGAGCCGTATGCAGATTTGTAGCGCATTCAATTCTAGTTTAATAAAGTTTCAAAAGAATTTTTTTTGTCGCATTTGCTTTCATATAACGAATAAACACAATTTGTTTTACTATATATAAAACGAAAACTTTTAGAGACTTGAAACTTGTACTCTTTTACACTAGAATTGAGAGTGCAAACTCAAAATTTTTCTAGAAAATCCAATTAAAAATTAACAAAGTTTGAAACTTAGATTTAAACGGTTTTTGTTAAAGCATGAACTATATTTTTATAAAAAATAAGTCAAATTGAATAATAAAAAAATAATAATTGTGAAAACTTCTCAAAATTTGGTGCGACTAAATTTTTTCGACCACTGTATGCATGTAAATATTATATGGTCATTTTTCATTCTTTATTTCTTACCCACTTTATAAAAGTTTGGTTAGGTTTACGAATACATGGATGAATTACATTTAAAAATAAGATAAACAGAAAGACCAGCAATACATCAAAATTCATACAACTTTTTTTGTAAATAAGGATATACATATGTATGTATCTATGGGTGGGGAATTTTACCAAATTTCGGGCGAAATCGGGGAATTTCATTGTAGAAATCGGGGAATTATCAAAAATGATTTGCCTACCCTAATTGGTACGCAGATACATTGCAAGCGATATCGAGCGCATTTTTACTAGGGAGACCAGATTTTTCTTCATTTTTTAAAAGCGACTAGTCGATTTTCTTAACCGTTTTGATGTAAAGGGGAAAAATTAGTCTCTTCATAGCAGTGTGACCACTTTGTGAGTAATTCCTCAAAACGTGAGGAATTTCGGGTGCGCTTGAGTATTTTTGAGGTTTTTTATTTTGAGGAATTTTCTCTCGATATATTTGCAGATAACAAATGCAACCATGTTTTACACAACAGAGTTGATAAATCGCTCTGCAAATTTGTGAACAAAAAGCTTTCCGAAGTTTTATAAAGAGCGAAATACACCACACAAGCGGCTTGTCAAACATTCTTTAAACCTACTTTTCCCATTTCGCCATACACCATGCAAAAGAGTTTGGTTTTCTTCGATTTTTCTCTCTTGCATCCTCATTCGGTGAAAATTCCGTTGCGAATGAGGCGATTTTACTATACACAACGTAAGCGATTTGATCAAACGTCAACATGGCGGCCATAAAATCAAAAAATTTTGATTTTTTCACATTTCCCGCAAACGGCTTGTCAAACCTTCAAACATCCCCCATACACAACATAAATAGCTTTAAGCAAAGGGATATTACGTTTGGTTTGTAAAGCCGCTTTTGTGGTGTTTTTCGCACTTAAGAACATCTGCATTTGCTGCTAAATATTCAAAATGCTATCGATAATTTTTTTCATTCCATCGTTATATTTTCAACTTACGTATTTTGAACTTGCAAAATCTCGATAACGAATGGAGAGAACACGCATTGTTCGATCATAAGAATATTCATATTGATTCTTCCTTAGTTCCAGAAAATTATAGGAAAACAATTTTTGAATTAAATGATTCTTCAGGTTCATATAAGTTTCCCAATTAAAAACAAATATATCTGCACTACTAATATAGCCCTTTTCTAATGATTCAGTAGAACGTATATGTAGTAGTTTAAAAATGTGTAGGACTGACTTGAGGACCACATTGAACACTGATATAGTTGCAGCAATATTATATACCAACGGTGGGCAATCGCGGCTCTTTGAGCCAAATGCGGCTCTTTGCTTAGCAAAGTGCGGCTCTTTTCACTTTCTCTTTGCTTAGATAGTTTTGGCTCTTTATACTTTTTAACCGACTTCCAAAAAAGGAGGAGGTTATCAGTTCGTCGGAATATTTTTTTTATTTTTTTTTTTATGTATGTTACCGCATAACTTCGGACCACGTCAACCGATTTCGATAATTCTTTTTGCATCGGAAAGGTAGTGTCTCAGATACTAATCTGGTTGAGATCCGATCAGTGGATCATGAGATATATATATATATATATATATATTTTTTATATGGGAGTTGAAGTCGGTTTTTTTTGTGCTAAAAATTACTAGTTAAAATACATATTTCTTTGCTTGACATTCTTTTCCATTGTGTTGTTTTTATACCCGAGCGCACTTGTGCACAAGGGTATATTAATTTTGTTCACATAACGGTTGTTTGTAACAGCCAAAACGAATCGAGATAGATATAGACAAATGTATACATATATGCTCAGAATGAATAGAGAAATCGATTAAGCCATGTCTGTCTGTCCGTCCGTCTGTCCGTCCGTCCGTGTACACGATAACTCGAGCAAAAATTGAGATATCTCAACGAAATTTGGTATGTAGGTTTCTGTTAATCCAAGGTAGGTTGGTATTGAAAATGGGCGAAATCGGAGAGTAACCACGCCCACTTCCCATATAACGGTAATTTCCAGAAATACGAAAACTGCGATATTTTAGTAACTACTGAAGATAATTCACTCAAAATTGATATTTGTAATAATTTTCAGACGAAAAATAAGAATATTATAAATTTTTGGAAAATGGGCGTAGCCACGCCCACTTATGGTTATATGTGTATATCTTGGTAACCGCTGCACCAATTTCTTCCAAACTTGGCACAGTTGTTGGC
>NW_023466890.1:0-7103 GCF_013731165.1 Rhagoletis pomonella
TATATCTTTGTTCGTCGACATTATATGACATGTCATCTTTGCAGGCTATTGTTGCAGAACAAAACTCTGCAACCACTGCTGTGGTAAATATTTTCCAGCAGAACTGCCCACCACCGTCGGTGTAATGATTTCGATAGCTAAACAAACGCCATATCCTGGGCATTCCCACAGGTTGCCGACACTAGCTATTATATCACGTGTGAATGCAACTGCGGCTAAATTTGGTTATTAACAGTGCAATAGTATCATGTCATTGGCAAAAACACTAAGGGCTGCTGGCACATACAGGTTGTAAAGTTTTTGGTATCGATGAACTTACTCGAACAAGACGATGGCCGAAAACATATGATGAAACATCTTCTGGCATGCCTGACAATCGTTAAGTCAGACGGAGGCTTCACATACGATATTTCACACATGGCTGGAATTCGTTAGCGGAAAGAGCACACATTTACAAAATATTTATCGTTCTGCAGAACGTGCATGCATATTCGATTCCGATTTTATGGGTCGATTACAGAGGACAACCGAATTTCAGATTCAGTGATCGCTTTTTCGTAGATTTTAAGAAAAATCGGACTACGATGAATTCCGCCACGAATATGTTTTCTCCTTTGACAAGATGTTAGAGAATCGCGGCAGCACAGCCGTATACCTACTCTACGCATATGCTAAATTTCTCGCACCTAGCTAAAGTGACAAAGGCAGAAGGCATATCTTCAACATTATAACTTGAAGTAAAAAAGTGTTAGGCATGCAATAAAAGAATACAACAGAACAAAAAAATTTTCTCAAAACTATTAAACTGAAAAATTGCACGAATAAAGTCCTTATTTTTAATTAAAATATCGCAATTGTTTTTTATATGTACATACATATTTACAAAATGAATCTTAAATCACCCACAGTAAGTCCAAACATATAAATGACTAATAAGAAAAATAATAAATAACAGTAATATGAAAAATTATGTCGAGAAATCTCTAAATAGTAGCGAAACTGTATCTCAATAATAACAAGTAATTGTAAGCAAGAAATACAACCGACTTCAATGCGCATTCAGGTCGCCCTGGTTACGTAGATCCGACTGTCCTCCCTTTTTTAAAATCATTAAAAAAATTAATACGTATTTTACAGAAAAAAATCAAGATACAGATTTAAGGATTTTAAGTAAAAATAAATAAAGGAAAACTTGTTCGTGATATCTCGACCAAGGTGTATTCATGATACAAAAATCTAAAGGTAAAACCGCTGAGAGGCAGCCAGAACATTTTTAAAGTTTGCTAACATTACAAAAATGTTTTCAAATTTCCAATGTTACAAATACATTCTCATTTTCAGTCTCAAATAAATGAAAATATCAATATATTCATCTATTTGTTTTTTGTTTTACTTTTATTTGGCATTTGAGTTGCTCTCGAAATTTCAATTTTATAAAATTGACAAACTTCAAAAAATAAATGATGGCCGACGAATTGAGCAAGCGGCTTTACCAACTCAGTGCGGCTCTCTTTTAAGATACTATTATGTAGAAAAATTAAAACAAACGATTCAAAATTCCTACAAATTTTTTTTCAATCTGACTTTATAGGATGGTTATTCTGAGAGCATGGTCAAATTCAATCACGCTATTGATATTTTGATTCAAGTATTTTTTGTCAAGCATTCAGTGTGAAGTTTGATCGGAGTTTATATATTGTTCAGTAATTAATCACATTACATTGAAATATAAACGTATAATATGGTAGAAAGTTAGAAATTATTTAGTGTTAATATGCATAATTCGCTCCGAGTGCGTTCACTATTGATCATTTGATTTAAATAATTGGTTCTCAGGCATTCAGTATTATAATTTGATCGGAAATTATATATTCTTAAGTAATTGATCACATTTTATTAAAATATAAACGTTTAATAGGGTAGAAATTGTGAAATTATTTAGCTTTGGCATTAATAGTCGGCCAGAGACAATTGCAGAAAACTGCAACTACTCGTGAAAACTTACAATAAAAGCAATGTAGATGAAAGTAATATTATTATTAAAATTAGATCGATATATAAAACATTTTACATCATTTATTTGAAGTAAATCGGAATATATTTTCACATATAAGATAGTTTCCAATCAACTCATAAAGTACATATTTCACTACAAATATTTTTAAGATCATTTCGAATTGCAAAAATAGCGCTAATTAGTTATATTGAAGTATAAAATATTTTATTAACGTTAAATCTTGCGAGATTTACCATATAAAATCAAATCTCGAAAGCCTGTAGATTTAAGTTAAATCTTCATTAAATCTTCAATAATATTGATTAATAAATGCAATAGGGCTATTCGCGATTCGGTGCATAAGAGCTGACAAATTTATGCAATTGCAGAAATATGCCATGGATTGTGAGCGACGTTTATTAAACTGTCATGGTAAAACTTTTTTAATCAGTTGATAGAAATGTCAACCAGAGTTGCAATGCATAGCATTTTTATGCTATGGATTTTCGGTATTGCAAATTTGTCAAACCATGACAAATGCAAATGCGTGTATTTTGTTTGTGTATTGCAAATCATTTCCAATACAAATTTGCAATGCAATGATGCTAGGCCATTTGCACCGGATCTCGAATAGCCCTAATATGTTGCGTATGGCATCCTCGAATTCAGGCGGCATGTCAAAACGGACATATTTTGTTTACATTTTCCTTGTCACAACAGCCGCCAGATAAATTATAAATTATTTAAAAACAAGAAATACACACATTTATCATGAGTGAGATACTTGAAATTAAAAAAATTTAAGTAATTGATAATATTCGTAATATATTTGCTTACCTATATGAGTACACATATCTATCTACATACATATATGTATGTATGCTTTCTTTTTTAGTGTAATGCTTGAAATACAATACCGGCGAACGGCAAACTTCGCCGAATTGGGCGGTGCTGTCGTTCACCGTTCGCCGAGCTATTTCGCCTACTTAAACAGAATTAGAGTGGTAGCGAAAACAGCTGATCCCATTTGGTCGCCTTTATAATTTGGGTGACCATATTTAGAAAAAACTAAACCATATTTAGAAATGAGGAAATGATAACAAATATAAATGTAAAACAAAGAAAGATTATTATAAATAATTTGTTTCAAGCCAGATTTAATGAATCCACAACTATATTTTTCAAACAACAAAAAAAAAATCGTGTTTAGGTTGTTTTCTTTAAAACTTTGAAAGCAAAAAACAAATACGGCCACCTTTGGCACGCACAGCTGTCATCGCCCAGCAGGGCGATAGAAATAAATCTATCGCCATGAAACGCCGCCAAGCGAACTTCGCATTTCGCTTTGGCTGTGTTCAATTTCATATGCTTGCGGGTGTTCTAATTTTGACAGCGCGAATTTCGCTGTGGTGAGTTCGCCGTTCGCCGGCATTGTATTTCAGCTATAAAACGCCGCCCACGCTGGAGTGATGAAGAGGAGGATGCCCTCCTGGAAATATGGGGAGAAAGGACATATCTATGCCGAAATGGCAGAAGAAATGTGCGTAAGAGGCTACCATTTTTCTGCGAGCGAGGTGAAAATAAAAGTTCACAATTTCACCAACAAATACCGGTACGTAAAAGGAATTCTTAACTTTACGGCCACAATATTTTTTGGTGTTAAGGAAGAATTAGGAGGCATGACACTTGTATTACTTTCATTCATATGGCAAGATTCACCTTTTAAAGTACTCATAAATAATCTCCATGTGCCAACTCCTTTGTGGCCTTATATTAGATTTTCCACGGATAGTGATTTGTCCGGATGGCTGCATACCTGGCAAACCAGATATCCGTTGTATCCTTTACGTAGTAAAGCCAACTCATGCTCGTTAACATACAAATTTTGATTTCATATAATGTGATATTGGTTCTTTCTTAAAGGGACGAAAAGAAAAAGGTAGGGCATTCAGGAGGGTCTCCTTCAAGCTGGCGATATTACCAAAGGATTAACCAGCTCCTCGGTGGCTACAAAGCTTTTAATATAGAGAGCGTTATTGAGGAGAGTACAGGTAATATTTTGTATTGTATTAAAAGTCCTTTATTCACGTTTAAAATGTAATAATATTGTTTTAATTTCAGTGATTGACTACCTTGAGGAGTCGGTGGATATCCGTTCATCCACGCCAATTTCGGGTGAGTCAGTGGAACCTGCAAAGAAGAGGAAAAAGATTAATTTTCAAGAAGAGATGCTGTCTGAATTTAAAAAATCAAATGAAAAAATTCTCGATTTTGTTAAATGTGACTATGAAGAAACAAAGAACTTCCAGACTCAGATGATTACTATTGAGGAAAGAAAAAATCACTTGTTGGAAAAGTTTTTAGAATCGATGCAAAATAAAACCTACGATAAAATATAATGCATTTATTCTTACTTAAATCAAATAAAATGTGTTTATTCTTACTTAAAAAAGTAGCAATGGCATCTCTTATTTCTTGTGCGTTTGAATTATGGTCAGTGAAAGTACTTTCTCTGTCTGGTTGGCCACGATTGTAACGAATTTCATGCTGGGTTTGTTTCATTATCCAGGTGGCATTGATATGATCATTATGCTCATTTAAAAAATTATGCAAAACACAGCAGCTCTTTACAATTAAAGGCGCGTTTTTTTATGTCATTATCAATGCCTTTACCTATGCGCCTAAAACGAGCTTTTAAATGCCCAAATGCATTTTCCACAACTCTTCGTGATTTTGAAAGGTAGTAATTAAATCATTTTTCTTTTCCATCCACTACTGTGGAAAATGGGTATGGTTTCATGAGATTTGGTGATAAGCGGAAAGCGGAATCACCCAACACCAAAACTGGTACGCTTACTCCGCTTATAATTTTTGCATTCTCCTTAAGAAGTGTACTTTCTAAAATTGTTTTAAGTGATGATTTCTCAAATATGTGGGAATCGTTACAACGTCCTGGAGCACCAATGTTGACGTAAATGAATCTATACCTTTGGAAAAAGTTTACAAAAGATATATCGTTACTTTAATATAGGACCTTTCTATATTAAGGTAACGATATGTATATGTGTACATATTTATTTGCGGGGGTATGTATGTATGCCCAAACCAATGGCCACAATCCAGATGGTTCCGTGCGCATAAGTCGTAGTAAATGGCAAACGTTTTTGACTGCCATTCGTCAGGGAGTGGCCAGATGTGACTATTTTGCATATGGACGAAGCAGCTCATGACGGCCAGATTTACACGGATTTAGATTTAGTGGATATAGACAAGGGTCGTGGCACTGCCTATAGGCTTAAAATTTGTAATCGTTCATAACTTTGGAGCCATACGCCGTATCTTAATGAAAAATGATATGAGTGCACTACTAGACAAAAGGGCACGGCGCCGTATACAGACGTGAAATATATAATCAGATAAGGTAAAGTTGTATGTGAAAGTACAACTATAGTAGATATACATACATACATTACATGATGGGTCATTTATAACATTAGTGTTTATATAAATGTATGTTTTGCTCTCAGAAATGTACCTGTAATCGACTAACGCTAACAAAACTATAGAACACCATCCTTTATAATTGTAGTAGTCAGTAGCCTCTTCTGTGGAGGGTTTAATCTCAATGTGACAACCATCTGAAAAGAAACGTTTTCCTTAAATGTGTAGGTATGTATATTTAAATAATAATATTAAAAAAAAAAACTAAAAGCAATTACCAATTGCTCCAAAACATTGAGGGAATCCAATAATTTCAAAACCGTCCACACAATCCTGTATTTTATTTGGACTCAAAAAGGTGCTGGGCAAGTATTCCTGGCGTAGCACGTTCCAAACTTCGTAGCGAAATTCCAAAAGTATTCTCCACACACTAGTTTTAGATACACCAAATAATCTGCATATTGTAGCATATTCAGCAGACCAGCGCAAGCAATAAAGCGCAATCGCAACACGCTTCTCCAGTGGTATACAAGCCCTGAAGACGGTATCGCATTTTGCCATGCCCTTCAGCTTATCGCACAAAATTCGGAAGCATGAACGGCTCATGCGAAAACTTTCTTTAAAAGTGTGGTGATCGTACTGTGGCACTTCTAATTCCCAAAAATTGCTGTATCTCTCCTGTTACTTTTTCAGAAGATAATTTTTCTTGATGCTTCAAAATGATTTACTTACAGTTATCCACAGTCTTCTTGATTTCTTTTCATTTAACAATGAAAGAATTATCGCGTTCCGTTGAATTATATGCCTCAGAATAAATTTACGCCGTGTTGTTCGCTTCCTTTGAAACTCCAACAACATGGCCCCTTGAGTATTGGACAGCATATTATACATTAAAAAATTCTTCGCAGATATCCATTTTGTATTTTAAATGAAATTTATATTTTATAAATGTTTTTGAAGTGCAATGTAAACAAATGCTGAAATATTCAAAAAAATAAACGTCAAATAAATCTCAACATAGAAGTGGAGACGGTGTACATTTAAAAAAGAGATTTATTAAATCCCCTTAGATTTATTAAATCTTAATGGATAAATCTCTCAATGGAGACATAGCATTACGTTCATGTTTATTTATAAAGCGCATAACAATACTTCTCTCGCCATTTATCCAATGTTAAAATTTTTTCACCACATTATTTCGCTGCTCAGCACCCTGAATGCGGCCGAACAGTTGCACGCAACCCTCAAGTCCTTTAT
Source organism: Rhagoletis pomonella (assembly GCF_013731165.1). Classification (NCBI taxonomy): domain Eukaryota; kingdom Metazoa; phylum Arthropoda; class Insecta; order Diptera; family Tephritidae; genus Rhagoletis; species Rhagoletis pomonella. Next base: position 6,695 of record NW_023466890.1, read on the forward strand.
TGGGACCAAATTAACAGCCACAACAACAAAAACCTTTTCTACTGGTATCACCGTATATACAGGGCCTGTGCCAAATGATAGAAAAGAGAAAATTTTGACGGATCAAAGTAAAAATCTGACATTTCTCGTGGTGAATAAGAACGTCAGAATTTTACCTAGCTCATGGGGCTAGGTAAAATTTTGGCAGCTTATAACCATGTATACACATAATATTGCTTGGCGGTAATAAGGAGTGAACATGAAAATGAAAGCTGAAACAGCATAAAAAAAAGCGTACGTTACTTGCAAATTATAAAATAAATATAAATGTTAAGAATTTCAGCAACACACAAAAATAAAGCTTTCGCACGAGCGTTTGTTTGGTTTTTCAACTGTCAAAATTTTACTTTGCATTTGGCACAGTAAATTT
>NW_023466891.1:0-7103 GCF_013731165.1 Rhagoletis pomonella
CCGTCTGTAGTATGGACAATCTTACTTTAGGAAGTGCTGTCCCTTTTATTAGCTTCCTCCAAACTATCCAAATGAGAATTAATAGCAAAAACAAGCCCAGAGTTTCCGAAGCTGTAAACCAATTGGACTTGTCCTCTAGGTATCTCAGAAGTTTAACATTTCCAATAGTCATCTCGTGGACAAGATTCAGATGGACGGCGAGGCTTTTATTGTTTATAGTAGATAGCACAGGTGGGAGTATTTGAACGCCTGAGCTGCTCATGCTCCAGTAAGTTTTATCATCAAATCCCAAATGCGACCTAGTAACCGTTGTTCATAGCGTACTTAAATTACGGAGGGAACACTTTTCCGCCCTACTGAATGGTAGCAGCACGGAAAGTTGTGGAGAAGAAGTACCCGAGCCCGCAGCCGATGATGATGGAGTCGACATCCCATCGCCTGCCTAGGTACGAATAGGAATAATGCGACTGAACAACAACAAAGCTCCTGGAGCTGACAGCCTGCCAGCTGAGCTATTCAAGTACGGCGGGGAGGAGTTGATACTGTGCATGCATCAACTCTTGTTCAGAATATGGTCAGATGAACGCATGCCCGACGACTGGAATTTAAGTGTGCTCTACCCAATCCACAAGAAAGGCGACTAAGCATAGGTTACAAGGTCTTATCGAGCTAATTGTATGAAAGACTGAAACCCACCGTCAATGAACTGATTGGGTCTTATCAGTGTGGCTTTAGACCTGGCAAATCCACCATAGACCAGGTATTCACAATACGCCAAATCTTGGAAAAGACCTGCGAGAAAAGGATCGACACTCACCACCTATTTGTCGACTTTCAAACTGCTTTCGACAGCACTAAAAGGAGTTGCCTATACTCCGCTATGTCTGAATTTGGCATCCCCCAAAACTCATACGGCTGTGTTAAATGACGTTGACCAATACCACCAGCTGAGTCAGAATTGGGAAAGACCTCTCCCAGCCGTTCGCCACCGAACGGGGTTTCTGATAGGGCGACTCCCTTTCATGTGACCTCTTAAATCTGATGTTGGAGAAGATAATAAGAGCTGCAGAACTGAACCGCTCAGAAACAATTTATTAGAAGAGCGCGCAATTGCTGGCTTATGCCGATGACATCGACATCATCGCTAACAAAAACCGCGAACTCTGTTCTGCTTTTCCCTAGTTAGATAAGGAAGCAAAGCGAGTGGGTCTGGTGGTAAACGAGGACAAGACGAAGTATCTCCTGTCATCAAACAAACAGTCAGCACATTCGCGCCTCTGCACCCAGTTAAAATTTCGAGAAAGTAGAGAATTTCGTTTACTTGGGAACCAGCATTAACACCGATAATAATGTCAGCATGGAAATCTAACACAGAATCACCCTTGCCAACAAGTGCTACTTTGGACTGAGTAGGAAATCCAACGCAGAATCACTCTTGCCAACAAGTTCTACTTGGGAATGAGTAGGCACGATGTATAAGTCACTCATCATGCCCGTGCTGGTATTTGACGCAGCAGCGTGGACAATGATAACATCCGATGAGGCGGGTCTTGGAGTATTCGAGAGAAAGATTTTGCGGAAGATGTACGGACCTTTACGCGTTGGCGACGGCGAGTACCGCAGACGATGGAACGATGAGCTGTATGAGCTTTACAACGTTACACACCAACAAACCTATGCTTATTGTTGGTGTTATTTCTGCATTTGACGTAGAGTTGACGATTTTGTTTAGGTATGGCAGAAAGAAAAATGCGCCCAATAAAAAAGAATAACAAGCAAAAGTAAAGCAAAGCACAAAACCAATTTTTTAGTCAAAAGAATGGTAACAACAAAACTAATGTCAAATAAAAATATAAATATATGTACAAAACACATTCACACATGCAGAAGCACAATTATATCAATTATTTGTTGCCTCATTCCATTTTCAATTTGTCATTTGTCATTTATTGATTATTTGTCATTTTTTAGTTTCTAGATTATTCGCAATTATCGTTTATCCTTTAATTTCCGTTAATTTAAATTCAGTTGAGTTTGACACTTCTCAAGATTTTGCCAGCAAAGAATTTTCTGACTAAATCTTGTAACTTCGGACTGAAGAGAATCAAAGTTGCTCTCTCATTTCTGCTGTCATTGTCAACTCATATTACGTACAAATTGGTCCCATTTAACTTGTTAGATGAAAAGAGCTTTTTGTAAAACACAATCTTCCACATTGAACATTTGGAGTTAACTTCGACGGTTGTTTTATTTCAACTAAAAGATTCAAAAAAATATATTAAAATCAAGTGTTCCAATTTGTTTTGTGCGAATGTCGTCTTCATAATATTAACTCATACGGAATACTTAGAGACTTCAAAATTTTTATTTCGTATGCATATTTGCAGCTTAAAATATGCAAACAAGTTCTTGCTCGAGCTCTTTTTCTACTGTAACTGAATGGGCTCAAAAATTCTGTATTCCAAATTTTTTTAAAATTCAGATCAAAAAGTTAGATATTTTGATGAATTTTTTGTTTAATTTTTAAATTTTTATAATGCCATTATATATGCCATTAAGCTGGCATTTCAGGGTACTACTTTATATATATACAAGGAAAATTTGAAAGTTAGGGGGGGCTCGAGCACCCGCCTGCCCCTACCTGGCTACGCCCATGTGAGGTTGTGTCTATTTTTAGAATGTTTAACTTTAAGATGAGCTCGTCCTATTAAAAAATTAAATTGAGTAAGACATTTTACTACTATTTTCGTGAACACAACTGTATTACATACGTAATACCATTGTTTTGTTTTAAACTAATGAACTGTTATATTGCTGAAACAAAATGTGGGTGAAGGATGACATTAGAAGGGTTGCGCATACAACAAAAAAGGAACAGTCGATAAGCTAAGTCGATAAAGAAATCGATGAAAATATTGATAGCAAAATCGAAAATAATATCGAAAGCAACAAAAGAAAGATAACAATACTGATTACAAAATCGACTACAAAATCTATCGAAATAATCGATCATAAAATCGATAACAGTGTCGATAACAAAATCTACAACAAAATCAATAAAAATATCGATAACAAAATCGAGAAAAAATATCGATAACAAAATCGAAAAAATATTGAAAAGTTCCAAAAATATCGATAGCAAAATCAATAACAATATCGATAAAAATGTCGATAGCAAAATCGATAAAAATATCGGTAATAAAACCGACAAAGTATCGATTATTATATCGATAAACCCCGAAATATGTACTTACGGACACATACATACTTTTTGTCTCCTTCCCACACTTCCAATGCATGCACGTGTTTGCAAAATGATGAAGTGATTTTGTACGGAAAATGATTTATGCCCATATATTTGAATAAAATAAACATATATAGAAGATATCAACCAATACTTCCCATATACCAAACGAAAGGAAAACTTTTGAAAACACAAATAAAATCATTCGAGCGGTTTTCGAGCATATTGGTAATGAAACAAATTTGCAAATTTGTTCAACAATTTTTGCCTTAAAATGCTCAATATTTATTGAATTTATATAAAATTTGTACACGATAATATTTCTACTGCTCCAAAGAACCCATGTCCCGAGAATGAAAGTTATATCTGCCAACTATAAGTTGCTAGAGCACTTTAAAAGCTCAAAATTGAGCCCAAAATAAGGCAATGTTTACCGTAGTTTTTACGACAGATACCGAATTGGTTACTTACAAAAATGAATCTGTCGATAGGTTTTGAATTTTATCTTTGAAACGTCACACTTTTCTTTGAAATCGTTTCATTAGTTCGCGTGCAATAAGCGTTTTCGTGAAGCTCTAAAAATTACAACTACAACATTTCAGCATAGCCTCCATATCGTAAGGTAAGACGTATTCTGCGTCAAAATAACTGCAGCAATGACCTTCAAAGAAGACGTAGATAATATGAACTGTGCATATGCGGCTGCAATTACACACAATGTCTGAGATTTGACGATGAAGGAAGTGCAGTGTTGTTTGACGTGTCTTAATGTTTTTAAATATGTTTAATTTATGTTGTGATAATTTTATTGTTTAATATTAATGTAAGTGTAATAAGTGTAAAACTATTTTGTATTGTTTTATTTGTTCCTTGTAATAATTATACGTTATTATTATGTTTTTCGTATTTAAATATAAATATATAGACCAGTGTTGCCGCGAATAATTTTTAGTGGTTGCTAGATTCCTTTAAAAAAAGGGCTAAAAAATGTCGTTGTGGCTAAAAATGGTAGCTAAATTTTTTACTTACATATACATATGTAAGTATACGCGCAAACATATTCAATAAGTAATGGTATAGAAAACAATGAACTCTGGAAAAAAAGCAAATATTTTATCCAACCAAAAACCTTTTTGTATAAAAGGGGAAATATACGACACCAGGTTGCTGGCTCCATCAAGGGATTGTACCATCAGGCCCGAAACATATAACTTACCAGCATGCTGGTACAATATTTATGAGGTTGAGGAAAGATCGAAATGATTAGAGCCGAAATTTCATAATTTTTCTACCATTTTGTTAAAAGATTGTTTTTTTTTTTTAATTCACAACTGCAACATCGTGAATTTAATCTTCCACAAACACGGCTTTGACTCATATTGTGCAAGAAATTTCCGGCAAAATACTTTTTACTTATAAAATTGAGCTAAGTTCACCACTCACGACACCAGCATCTGGTACAATCACACATCTAGCCACCAATGGGCTAAAACGGCAACACTGATATAGACTAATCTTTAAACCGAGCTGGGACTACTGCCTTTTTTAATCTTTTATAGTCTACTTTTTAAACCAGTCAATAGTTTTAATATATTCTGGTTTAAATTTTAGTCCAGGCAGTCGAGAAAATGAAGTTTAGCTATGAGTGGTTTAAAATTAAAACCAAAAAGCTCGTGGTTTAAAAATCAAACCAAAATGTTTTAATTTTAGTTTCTAGGTTTCATATATAGAAAATTTGGTTTAAAATCTAGTCTTATGAACTGACGGCATCAACACAGCGAAATGTGGTGTGGATTCAAACACAACATATGAATACACATTTACATCAGTGGTGCACAGCGTTGGCAGAGCTCCCAATACAAGCGAAATATTTTTGTATCTGCATGTGTGTACTCAGCAAACCAGCTCGCGCATGTGATGCTTACAGCATGAAGTACAAACGTACATTGACCGGCTGCTAGCGGCGCATGATTAAATAATAGTTGCGATCACGATTGAGAGAATACAAAGGTTGCGCCGATCTCGGACCGCTATTCCTCTCTTAACGAATTTGACAGAATCGTTGTTTGCATGACGTCACACTGGTGCAACTTGTTTACGTTTTCCTTGCAACATTTTTTCTTCTTCTTCCATTCTTGCTCACGTTTTGGCATTTCTCTCTCGCAATTGCACCAGTGTGACGTCACACACAAGTTATTCTCAAAAATCCTCTCCGATCGGCGCAATCTTGTATTCTATCATTCTTGAGTTGCGATCCCGTACGAGTCCGGACTAGTCAGAATCAGTCAGATTTTACTGGAAATCAATCACGTACTCGGTTCTCAGACTATTGAGAGGACAAAAGAGAGAGTAAATACGGTTCTCTCTCTGTCAGAAGTTACTAGTTTTAGTCCGAGAATTTTTTGCTGGTAAATTCTGGTAAATGTGTGGTAAACGATCAGCTGTAGTATGTTTGGGCACCAAATTGTAAACAAAAGAAAAGTGCACTCTGCTAATTCATGTTGAAAAGTATTTAATTACTTGTTTAAGTGGATTCTAATGAATTTGAAAGTATTTTTGGTTATTTACATGTGTGAGCTGAGTGTGTTTACATACCACATAAGCAAAAATTTACAACCAAAATGTGGAGGTTATGTTGAAGTTGACAGAAGTTACCATTTTTTACTAGAAACCGATCCCGTACTTTTCAATGTTACTCTCTCGCTCTGAGCGAATTTTTATTTTTTGACAGTTTTACTAGTCCGACAAGAATGATAGAATACAAGATTGCGCCAATGAGAGAGGATTTTTGAGCGTAATTTTTGCGTGACGTAATCTTTGTGGAATTGCGAGAGAGAAATGCCAAAACGCATATAAAAATATGTAAACAATGCAGAAAAATGTGTTAATTTTAATATTAATTGGCCCAATTTGGCACGTAGCAATAATTTTGGCCATGTAGCCCTTTAGATTAGTACGATTTTTAGCACATGGAAAAATGGATGTATTAACAGTGTTTGCAATTTCATGTAGACCAAAAGGAAGGTTGTGCAGCTAAGTGAATTTTTGGACTTGCCATTTTAAAAAGCCATGCAGAGTGCATATTTTTATTTGTGGACGGTAGCCAACCACCATAAACTCCACAGCTGTTGATTCCACAGCTTTTATTGGATGACTTTTGTACCATTTCCGAGAGGATGCATGGGTGTGGCTTTTTTGGAAGCAAATATTCTATGTCAGTAAAACATAATTTAAGCTGAACTTTTAAATGTATAATAATTTGGGCACTGTTTTGTATTAGGTACGTAACAGCGCGGTAAGATGCCGCTTGAATTGGCGCCTGGCGACCTTATCCACTGGTGTATTACCTCATACCAGCACTAAAAGGAATCAGGTACTAACAAAAATAAGTTGGTAGTGAAGTTCATGTATCTATTTACTGTAGAAACAGCTTTTGTATGTATGTCATTGACAGCAAACTAAACCAGCAACTGTCTACATTCACCATGGAAATATACCTACTACAATTCACCAAGAAAATGCCAACATAGTTCCATATAGAACCTCATAGCTCACACACATAGCACAAAGCTCGATTTGGTGTTTAATGCATGTCCTCGCCGGCAGAACTGCTTCCACTTTTTCGCCAGGTTTTGCGTCCGTAGGAAACGGAAAGAAAACTTATATAGCATGCTTTCCTTTTATTTTCACTATTACACTTTGCCACTGCACACTTCATTTTGATTTTTAATGTCTGAATAATTGTTTAAAACAGCGCAGAAATATTAACGCACAAATACTAAAATTGTTATTTGGTTTTTTCGTATGCTCACATTAACCCATATCATCCCAAGCATGTTTAAACTCCTCGGATTCGCGT
>NW_023466892.1:0-6047 GCF_013731165.1 Rhagoletis pomonella
GCTTGCTCACACCAGAGGTGAAGTTGCAAGTCTTCAGATGCTCCTCCGACTTCTTCCGCTTATGTACGTTTACAAGTTGCCGAATCTCCGCGTTGAGATCCCTGATACGGGGATCTCCGGGATCGGCCTGACGAAGGCTATCACGCTCATTGGCTAAAACAGCCGCTTCGGCAGGGAAGTTTGGACGTGGGTCCGATATGCACCCTGCCGGTATGAAGCGAGCTGCAGCAGCAGTGATAGCCCTGCGGAACTTACGTTCACCGAGATGGACGTCGGTTGGTGTGGGGAGCGATGTGAAGGTGTTTTCAGTAAACTCCGCGTAACCTTTCCAGTCAGCTTTAGAAAAGTTGACATAGGTCCGGTGTTTGGCGGAGGCAAAGTCGGTTGGTTTATCAATCGAGATGACTATGGGTAGATGGTCTGATGCTAGAGTCAGCTTAGGTCGCCACGTTATGCTGTTTATCAGACCAGCGCTGACTATTGTGATGTCTGGCGAGCTACTGCAGTTACCCATAATCCCGGTGGGTGCGTCGTCGTTCATTGTGCAGAATGTCGAATCGTCTATCTGCTCAGCCAAGTCTGTTCCCCTACGATCGTTTGACAGGCTTGAGTGCCAAAGATCGTGGTGCGCATTAAAGTCACCTACTACCATACGGTTTTCACCTCTGAGGAGCGCACCTATATCAGGGTGATATCCTGCCGGGCAGCAGGTGACAGGGGGTATGTATATATTAAATATTTCGAGCTCGACATCGCCTGACCGGATAGCGATGCCCTGACATTCTAGGGTGGTATCCCTGTGGTCGATGTCTGCTTCGATAAGACGATACTGCACGGTGTGGTGCGTGATGAACGCTAAGCCACCACCATTATCTCGCTCGCGATCTCGACGGTGCACGTTGTACCCGGCACAATTCAACAAAGTTGAATTGCTGTGCAACTTCGTCTCTTGGACCGCAGCTATTAATATACCATGCCGACACATAAAGGCGGTTATCTCCTCAATCTTGCTCTGTAGCCCGTTACAGTTGAATTGGAGGAGCTTCATGTGGTTCGGGAGACGTGTTGTGATGTGGGGTGTGAGTGAGGTGTATGTTCTTGCCGCCGTTGGCTGTGTGTGCTGCTGAGGTGATTGCCTCCCTGTGGTGGTAGTGGGGGGCGTCGCAATTGATGTCAGCGACCGAGCAGCGCAACACGGGCCCTCGAAGTTCCCCGTCCAATCTCGCGTGGTGCGCAGACCTGAACATGCCCTAAAGTGGCACCAGCCAAGGCAGGTGTTGCACTTGACTGATGTCACATTACGGAATATTCTGGTCTGACATACCGTGCAGATTGTAGGGGGAACCAGGAGTTGTTGGCGGCGGCGTGTGGGTGGTGGTGCGGTTGTGTGTGTTATGTGGTCTGTGGTGGCTGTGGTATGTTGTTGTGTTGTGGCGACTGTGTGTGGTTGCTGTGTGAGTGTGTGGGGCTGCACGGGCGGACTATGGGTTGCCGTGGAGGCTGCTCTGTTTGAGCAACAGGGGGCCACGTACGACGTGGTCCACTGTCTGTGTGTCCGTAGTCCCGAGCAGACCCTGAGGTGACTCCACCCCTCGCAGGCATTACACTTGACTGAGGTGGAGTTGTGGTGTAATCGTCTTCGGCATACACAGCAGGTGTATATTTCTGGGCCAGGGTTTGACTCGATGCCAGCCCTGAGTAGGAGAATGCGTAGTGAATGTTGCCCTATGGACGGACAACTTCTGAGATACTTCGCCGACCTAAACGGGGTTAGGTCGCCGAAACAACAGCCCTTGGTCGGGTGAAACCCGAGTCATTCCGGTACGTAGAACCGGCTGTCGTGGGAATGCGTAGAACCGGCTGTCTCTACTGCTTCGACTTAAAAGAAAATATTGTAATCAGTATTTCTTTATTCGCAACTTCTATATTTCTGTGGATGCTAAGTAAAGCTTAACCATCTAATCTTTGTTCCCCAGTTTTACTTCGTAAATATGATTCAAGCTTAAGAAGGAGCGTTCACTGGAAATAAGTGTCACAGGAAGTGTTGGCCCTATCTGCAAAAATCGGTATACCCTTAGGTACAGTGATTGATTGCAAACATCAGGAGCGTCTAGGAATGGTGTTGGACTATGCTCCGTAGGTACATTAAAAAATTCTTGTAAAGAAACATAATAAGGGTATACATCAAACCTTATAAACCGTATAAAATTATAATTGTGTAAACTTTGGAAATCAACTGTCAAAATTTGTATGGAAACTCGTTTACACATTTCAAATAAATTTCTACAACGATATCACTGAATAATCTTGATAACCTGAAGACAATGGCTGCATTTCTTTATTCATTCTGAACGTTTGGAATAAACTTTTTTGTTTACTTATTCTTTAGAACGCTCCTCGTGATATGTTAACGTATATTTCAAACGCATTCTGTTTATTCCGGCTGTGAAATGGGATTATCCGGAATGTATAAAGAAACGCAGCCAAAGTAACTCTGTCGCAAGTGTATACAAAAAACGAGTATGGGGCGTTCATGTAACAGAGCTCTTAAATTTATAAGAATATCTGCTTGATAAAGCTATCGGTTTAGATGAATACCGCTAACATTAATTTAAATATTAGCATGGCATTTGAATTTAAATGTAGAAAATTACCTTTGACACATTTTAACACATGATAATTGAAATGTCAAATTACGTTTAGTCGAAGGCGGAAATGTAAAAGCAGCATCCGGTGCCCACGGACATTCAAGGAGCTCATAATTCTCGTTATCGCTAAGTTTACGGTGACCAAAATTTGACGCATCATTAAGTGGAACCTGCAAGGACGAGGATATATAAATTCGGTCGCAGAGAACTTAAAACTTGATTTTCGTGGCGCAGAGGGTTGTGAAATTACCGGCATATTGAAAACAATGAGGGTGTTGATTTTTTAAACTTAGGGAAGCGACCATTTTTGGGCCTTAATCAAACTACGCCTAAACGTTAGTATTCATACATGCTAGTAAAATTCAAATAAGATTTTCTCTATCTCATCATTACGTCCTGAGAACTGTGGGGCTCGGGTAACTTATAGCCCACTTTCACCAAGAGCTGTTTTAATTTCCTTTTCCCATAGGCATTAACTGCAGTTAAGGCGTGGTGGAAATGAGCTCTTACTCTGGAATCAGCTGCACCAAGTTTCCCAGCGCCGGAGCGTATTAATTTTTTCCGTACTTGACACTCGTGAGATGAATTTTCGGCTGTTTGTGAAAATTCGGCAGCCGGAGGGGCAGAAGTTTATCAGTTTAAAATAGTTCGTTATTTTTACAGAATGCAATCGGTACGTAGCACTTTTTGCTCTGGTGATTCAGCGACATTGAAAATACACTTTTTCTCTCAGATAGATATGTAAATTAATTTCAATTACTTCTCCCCTTTCGAAAGCTTCGAAAACCTTAAAACGCAAACCAAAATGTGCATATAGTATATATGTAGTACTTTTAGGGATTATGTTAAGTATGTATGTATATAAAGTGGTGTTGACAGAGCATCTAGACGGAGAGCTCATGCCCAAAAAACCCATCATTCTTCAGATCGATTGAAATTTTTTGTGAGCTTAGCTTGTTATCTATATATATAAATGTGAATGTCTGTTCGTTTATTACCTTATAACTTTTGAGCCACGACACGGAATCGCACGAAACTTGGCAGACTTATTTGTTTTTACTCCGGGAAGGTTATAGGTATGGTCTTATTTGAAAATATGTCGTAAATTTCGCAAGGGAGCGTGGTACCGCCAATAGACCTGCAAATGTTTAATCAGCTAAAACTTCGGAACCATAAGTCGAAAGAATTTGCAATTTGGTACGAAGACATGTCTACGGGAGGCGCTTATTGTAACGTATATATAAAAGAGAGCGTGGCACATGAACTTGAAATTTGGTATGCAAACATATCTATGGTAGGTGCTTATAGTAAGGTATATATAAATTAGTTTGTAAAAGGGGCGTAGCACATAACATGGGCGTGGAAGTTCTTATCAGCCATAACTTCGGAATCACAAATCACATAACCCCTTCAATTCCTTCTGATATGCCTTTAGAATTTAAAAAACTTCAGTTTCCAGTTCACTTAGCTTTTGCAATGACAATAAAAAAGGATGCCTTAAAATGAAACCAACCCTTTATCGAAAATAAAATTTATGATAATTGCATTGGAAAATGCATCTATGTTAATAGATGCATTGAAGTACTAAAAACGTGCTGCGGAATAATATTAGAGTAAGAAATTAGATAGTTAAAATTTAGTTATTACAATACAACTTTGGTATTTCAACTATTATCTATATAATTTATTAAAACTATTTTATTATAAACATATTATTGCTTTTGATTTCATAGCACCCCAGCTAAACAACTATTCTACGTTATTATGCTATCACGGCTATATTAAAATTCGAGAAGAAATGAAACATAACATCGTTACATAAAAATTGTTTCATATTTGTAAAAAGACGTGCGGTGAAACCCTCGGGTAAAAGCTAGTATGCATATAAATTGATATCAGGAGGGCTGGCTGCTGAACAACGTACTTCATATGACTTGAAATTTGAACAGAATTTTAACTAAAATATATAGAAAACTAGCTTTCACCTGCGGGTTTCACCCCACGCCAAAAGGAATTATAGGGGTCATGTGACTTGTGGTTACGAAGCTATGGCAAAAAATTCCAAGCCTATGTTAAGTGCTACGCCCCTTTTACAAACTCATTTATATATACCTTACTATAAGCACCTAACATAGATATGTCTGCATACCAAATGTTATGTTTATGTGACTTATGGTTCCGAAGTTATAACTGGTAAAATGTTCCACGCCTTTGGGATTTGCCACCCCCCCCTTCCACAGTCTTATTTATATATATACCTTACTATAAGCACCTACCGTAGATACCTGCATACCACATTTCAAGTTCATGTGACTTATGTTCCGAAGTTATGACTGACTAAAAATTCCACGCCTATGTTACCTGCCACGACTCCTTTTACAAACTCATTTACATATACCTTAAGATAAGCATCTACTATAGATATGTTTGTATACCAAATTTCAAGATCATGTGACTTACGGTTCCGAAGTTAGAGCTGATTAAATAATTCACGCCCATGGGAGGTGCCACGCCACCTTTTCCAATACCGCCAATTTTTTCCCATGAGTATGGAATTAATTTTATTTATCTCGACAGCAAGTTCCAATGCTCTACCACAAATATTTCAAGAGATATACAATATGAAAATTTTAGTAAGTATGGGAGGTGCCACGCCCTCTTTTCCAGCACTGCCCATTTTTCTCTATGCCTATAACCTTCCCGGGGAAAATGCAAATAAGTGTGCAAAGTTTCTTGCGATTCCGTGCCGCGGTTCAGAAGTTATAAGGTAATAAGCAAACAGACATTCACATTTATATATATATAGGTGAATTCAAGTTTGCCTGCCAATTCTTATGGTCTTAAAGTTATTCCAGCCTAAGTTGAAAGTGCATTGTTGCAAGTATAAGTCAACATACATACAGACATGGTGTCTGTGAGTGCGGGCGCGGGGTCGAAAACGTATATCGTTAAAATGCCATGGCGTATGAGTTATCTATCAACATCAATATTTAGTCCGGTTATGCTTCCAAGCTTGTGCTCATTCACCTCGGTTTGTTCTTTATTTGCAGATTTTTTCGAATACATAGTTGAAAATTCGTACAAACTTTTACGGTAATAAAAACAGTATTGCTTTTGTTTACGTAATTAACTAAATACAACGAGAGAAATTTCTTAAAATTTTCAGCAGGCATTTCGGGAGGGGTTTGAACCCCCAAAACCCCTACCTGCGTTCGCCCCTGAACAAGGCTATACTTAGTAAATTTTGTATGTAAAATACTTTCAGACAGTTGCTTCTCCATACGCAAATGCAATGTAGTTAAAATATATTAAGGAACCATTATAAAAAAAGGACTATATTGCGATTTTTAATTTTTTGATATTTTCTTCCCCAACTTTGACTATCTCTGGTGAAAAAAA